>NC_058086.1:29580009-29748614 GCF_014858855.1 Bufo gargarizans
TAACAACAGCCTCAGTTATTAACAACTGTGTCTCATCCTCATCATCAACCTCTTGAGACACTAATTGCCATTGACTTATTGGCAACTGCGTCTCATCATCATCATCATCCACCTCGTGAAACACTAATTGCCGTTCCCCATCGTCATCTTTTTATCACTGTGGATGCTCAAGATTTTGGGAATCGGGGCACAAGATCTCATGCCCTTCTTCAAGCAGGCTTGTCGAGAGGCCCAAATGAAGGAATGGCACTGAAAAGAGCTCCTCGAATATCCAAGTGTAGGATCACTTGTTTGGCAAGAGGAAGGAGGTGGGTGGGAGGAAGGAGTATCAGGGTGAGGATTGTGTTTACCAGACTCTTGGCTACTGAGACTGGACTTGGTGGAAGACAGGGTGGTGCTTAACCGACTGGAAGCATTATCTGCTCCAATCCAACCGACCACCTGGTTGCACTGTTCTGACTTCGAGAGTGTTGTCCTGCGCCGCCCTGCAAACTGGGATATGAAGCTAGGTATCGTGGATGTTTTTTTTCTTGTGGTCTGGCAGCAGACACAGTTTCAACACGCCCAGGGCCACGGCCTCTGCATGCATAATCAGCATCACGGCCACTTACTTCCCTGTCCCTTACTGCTCACCTTCTTCATATTAAATGTTACATATGGTTGAAAGTATGTCACACGTACAGTAGCGTAGGATTTGTGAGTGTATGCCCAAAAAAAGGTATTTGGGATGTGCAAACGTCACACAGGAGATATACCGCAGATAATGTCGCTGATGTCAGCAGCGGCTAATATAAAATTACAGGGAATGTCACAGGTATTTGGGATATGGAAACGTTACACAGTATAAATACCGCAGATAATGTTGCGGATGTCAGCAGCGGCAAAAAAAATATTACAGGGAATGTCACAGGTATTTGGGATGTGGAAACGTTACACAGGAGATGTACCTCAGGTAATGTCACTGTCCGCAGCGGACACAGTCCACGGAAAATGTACACTGGATGTCACAGATATTTTTGGGATGCGCACACGTTACACAGGAGATGTAGCACAGATAATGTCGCTGTCTGCAGCGGCCTAAATATCGCACACTTTTTAAAATAGATATTCCTGCCACACACAATAGTCCATAAAAGGACTTTTGGGTCTGTAAAGTATTAGCAATTTAGCGCAGGTTGCGCTAAAAATATATATTGCTGCTACCACACACCACAATAGTCCTTAAAAGGACTTTTGCGTCTCTGACAAGTTTTTCTACTTAAAAAAAATAAAATTCACTCCCTACACAGCTCTCCCTGACTAATACTGGGCCAAACACGTTTCATCTGGTACTATATAGCACCCGATGACACGTTCTGGCCAGCCAATCACTGTAATGCCAATAACCAACATGGCTACGGCATTACAGTGAAGGGCAGTACTTACCTGCATGTTTATTGGCTACGTAGCAGCCAACAAACGTGCGGGGAGGAGACTCGAGCATTGCGCTCGAGCACATGCGGTATACTATGCTCGATCAACACTAGCTCGATCAAAATACCCTGCAAATAACTCTTTACTCTTTACTCTTCATTATGTTTCATGCAACAGACTGTTATTGACTTCATGATTCACACGTGGATTGGCATTGGAGGGATCTTCTGGAGATGCATATTAGTCTACATATTGGTATACTTTTAGTCTAGCCTGCTGTTCTTGTCTTGAAAATCATACATCATATAGGACATGACAATCTCTTTCTAACAAAGCTAGAACCAGCCCTGTACCTCGCACGGGTCCAGAGGTCTCTCTATCCATTGCTCCAGTTGCTCTGCTAAATTTATTTCAAGCCGGAACCTCAGAGATTTGCTCTTTCCCAGGGGTATGTTTTTCTATGGCCGCTCTCTCTCCCCGTCATAGCTCAGGGGGCCTGTCCTTTCTGCTGCAGCTCTCTCACTGTAACTGTCACAGCTTCTAACCTTAGGCTTATGGTAGTTGAAGAATGGAACTGAGCACATGTCACCACATCAGCCAAGTGGACAGAGACATAAGGAAAGAACAAACAGTAGCTGATACTAAATACTATACAAATTTTTAAATTACATTCAATTACAAACATATTTAGATCCAGGATCTGGTTCAAAGAATGTAGAATATTTTTCGTGAGGTTGTCAAATTTGCATCGTAGTTGGTCAAAATGTCATATACATTCATGCATTCTCTATACAAGCATATATGACTGTATACTGTCATCCCGAAGGCCCCCGGCTACCTCGGAGTTAGGGAAGTAAACATACTCACTTATAGTCATAGTCCGTGTCCATGGGCAGCAACATAGGGCAAATGCTTAACATTGGCTGCTCCTGGATACCTTCCATTCTGTGCAGATGCTGAACGGCAAATTCATTTTATAGACAGTACAGCTTCCAGGCCTCATCTGACACAATACGAATTTTTATCGTGAATATCGGCACTTCGATAATTTGCAAATATTTAGAATATAGTGCTATATATTCGAAATGACGAATATTCATTTTTTTGTGTGTTTTTTTTTTTTAACACAGTACACATCAGGTGTTCATCCCTCCCTTCTTCTACCTTGTGGGCCAATGAGAAGGCTTTGTCACAGCTTAGCAACATCCCTAGCAACCAATAGAAAAGTTGCCTACCCCTTCACTATATAAATTAAATGGGTTCTGCACTTTGTTTTAACTGATGATCTATCCTCTGGATAGATCATCAGCTTCTGATCGGCGGGGGTCCGACATCTGGGACCCCCGCCGATCAGCTGTTTGAGAAGGCAGCGACGCTCGAGTAGCGCTGCAGCCTTCTCACTGTTTACCGCTGGCCCACTGACGTCACGACTAGTATCAACTAGCGTGGGCGGGGCTAATCTCTGATCACTTGAATGGAGCTTAGCCCCGCCCACGCTAGTTGATACCAGTCGTGACGTCAGTGGGCCGGCGGTAAACAGTGAGAAGGCTGCGGCGCTACTGGAGCGTCGCTGCCTTCTCAAACAGCTGATCGGCGGGGGTCCTGGGCGTCGGACCCCCCGCCGATCAGAAGCTGATGATTTATCCAGAGGATAGATCAACGGTTAAAACAAAGTGCAGAACCCCTTTAAGACACTCCCCAGCAGCCATTTTGTGGAGTTTCATGTGAGAGAGAGAGGAGCTTGAATTCTGTGCTGTGCTCGCATATAAATAATCCTGATAGTGTTAGATAGTAATGGGGAATTGTGCAGCTGAATAGGGTGTAATAATTGTGCAGGGTGTAATGTAGGTTATAGAGTTAGCCTGTGATGTCCCAACAATCAGTATTATGTTGTCAGACCTGATTAAAGGTGAAGTTGTATGTATTGCACTGAAATATTCGAATCAATAGTGGCGATTTGCGCGATCTCGAATACTTTGAAAAACTCTATCTGCGTATAAAGCTATTGTTATGACATGCATGGAATTTAAATCTAAAACCGTGCTGTAATGTACAATTACTTACCGTGATCAGGAGTCCTTCCTCACCATCTCGAATGTTGCTGCCAACCATTTTCATCACTTATGTACCTATTAGCTAATAGTGCGTACGTGCGTGCGCGCATAATGGCGCAGTCGAAAAGAATATCACGAATATTTGGCGAATATTCGCCTAATTATTCGTGACATATCGCGAATTTGAATATTGCCCCTGCCGCTCATCACTAGTGACGAATGTAAGGCATTGCCCATGTTAAAAGCGCAACACTGTTTGAATTAATATTACCGCAAATGAATTCCAGGGAGAGAATTCCCCTGTACGATCACCACACTTGGTGGAGATGTATTTTAGTGAAATTAACTCTGAGCACCGTTCTTTGCAGTGTTAATATTCCACAGGGTTTTCTCATTCTAGAAAACTCATTAGTATACATGCTCGAAGCTGAAAAGAAACAAGACAAAGGCATATTGTGAGGGATACCAGTCAGGAGCAGGAGGAAACTGGTGTGATCATTTATAATAGATCTGGAAAATGGCTGCCTATTAATGGGGAACTGGGGAGAGGAAGAACATGCTACATGCACCTTTTTTGGATGAAGGGCTTTTTGTGGCATTTGGGTTTTGACAAACAGGAAAACAAACTGATAAAAGAAAAACGGCAGAAACTTTTTCTCTGTTGCCGTAGAGAAAAGTGGGACATTTATTTAAAGCCACGGTGACCTCCTATGTAGTTTCGACTGATTCCTATGTCGAGCACACTATAGTTGGACAATGGCTTTCTGACAATAGCTATTTGCTTTCATTGCTGCCAAGTCTGTGATCGCTCATGCCTGAGGAGAGGCATCTGAGTGCCAGTAACATTAAAATCTGCTGAAAATTTACTGTACTTGGCTTATGGCATGTGTTGTGTGCTATACAACTGAGACTCAACCCCCACTACTCTCTTTAACTACATGAATTATTTATGCCTCTATCAAAGGTAATAGAGAAAGTCAAGTATCCTTAGATAGATTTACCTTTGCAATATAAAAATAGACATTTCACATTTATTGTGTTAAGATGATACATCATTATAGCCAGAGAGACTTTACAGGGATTGTCTGGTCCCGGAGACTTTAACAGACCCTTGCACCATGTTGTATCTGTTGAAAAACTCATACTCGGTTGCTCTCCACTGCTCCATTCTGGCTATCTGCCTCCCTTCAGTGGTCTTCCGGTCAACATCCAGTAACCTTCTAGCTGGATACGGTTTTATGGGGTCTGCTGTCTTCATAGATGTTGTCAATCTTTTTCAAACTCTTTAAAGGAGTTGTTTAACCTCTGGAGACCATTTCTGTGGACCCCTCAGAGTGGCCAGACCCGTGTTTGGGATCATACTTACCTGATCCCCACAGCTAAATTCTGTCTCCATCACTCTCCCTCTCCTCTGTTGGCTCTCTAGATGCATAGTGTCCCTGCAGAGCCTGTGGGAAGTGATGGAGCCGGAACACAGATGTGGGCAGTGTCGGACTCGGGTACCTAGGGCCCACCAGTAAAATTTATTTTGGGGACCTACCATACGGATACATTCAAATATAATAAATAATCTAACATGTCTTTTATATGAACATAGGCTGGTTGAGGTGCGGTACATTGAATATACAGTATGTATGTAGTGCAGTAAATCTAACGTGTTATGTGCCCTAGGTGGGAGACTTGGGGCCCAACCTTGCTCAAGGGCCCACCGGGGGATTTCCCTGTACCCCTGTGGGCCAGTCTGAGCCTGGCTGTGGGGATCAAGTAAATATGATTCCCACCATGGGCCGGCCATGCTGAGAGCTCTGCAGAAAAAGTCCCTAAGAGTGAATAAAATGTTTAAGCTAATTGTATATTTTTAATCTAAGAACCACTGTTGATTTTTATGGCGGTAGTCATGTATATGTACCCATAGTACTATGTACACTCTGAGCAAGTTTTATCTACTGTAAAGAACACAAAGACTGCTGTATAATAAGATTGATATATAAAAAAAATATTTGCACAAACCCCATGGTGGTAAGAATTCCGTCTCCAACCAAGGATCCCTATTAAAGAAAAAAATTACAAAAACATTCGACTATGGCCGGGTTCATAACACTGTTTCATTTTCATGATCCGTCAGAAGAACAGAAAAAAACAGGATCCTGTTGCAAATTTGGCATCTGTTTGAGCCATTTCTGGCTCCGTCTGAGATCCATTTTTTAGATGGAAAAAAATGTACTGCATGCAGGACTTTATTTTCCCATCTAAAAAAGCTGATCTCAGACAAAAAATGCTCAAATGGATGCTAAATGTGCAACAGGATCCCTTTTTTTACAGTATCTTTTTTTTTAAGGATCCATTCTCCTACAGGTTACTTTTTTTACGGGATCATCAAGAGAATGACAAGAGTGTGCCAAGCAGTAATCAAAGCAAAAGGTGGCTACTTTGAAGAACTAAGAATATGACATATTTTCAGTTGTTTCACACTTTTTGTTATGTATATAATTCCACATGTGTTAATTCATAGTTTTGATGCCTTCATAGTCATGAAAATAAAGAAAACTCTTTGAATGAGAAGGTGTGTCCAAACTTTTGGTCTGTACTGTATATTCTCAGTTCATTTCTGCAGTTATATGTGTTGAAAGCGTTTGCTGTCCTATTTCAGTACAGAAAACTTCACTGGTGCATTTATTTGTGGTGAAAGCGTTTAGTGGTCTATTTCAGTACAAAAAGATAAATATTTTTGTCGCTTTTAGGGCTGTTTCAATTCACTTTTAATTTATTTAGTTCAGGTAAAAGTATGTCAGACAGAGAAGTGCCAGACCATGCACAGAGGGGTGGCAGAGGCATAAATGTTTCTGGTGCAGGCAGAGGTCGCAGCAGAGTAAGGGGGCGTGGCAGGAGGAGTCAGTGAGAAGGCCTGAGCTCCCGGTTTCATGAAGAGGGAATTGGCTAATTGTTCGGTCCCTTCAACTCTTACTTTACCTGCCTCTTTTCCCCCTTCCCATAAATAAACACACAACACTACTGCTTGGATTTAATTGGCCACAGCAGCCGTTTATTAAATTAATACATAACATAATTAACATAAATTAACCAATGACGAGGGGGGTCCTAGAATCCCCAATAGCCTCATAAACACCGGGAAAAAACCCTGCGACTCCATCTTGCCCCCAGCCGTTGAACCCAGCTCAGAGGCAGCAACTGATGGACGCCTAGTTCGTTAATCCCAGCTCCTCCATGAGAGTCCAGGCCCTCCTGCGGGGCCCTCCCATCCTCAGATACCACCATCTTTTTCCACTTCAAGGACCTCCCCCGCCTCCAAGAACGCGCAGATTGACTTCCTCAAACCTACGCGTCCCTCCACATCTGTAACGCTATTTCCACTCCATTCTGTATCCCCAACGACCACAAATCCGTCTCCACCGCATTCAGATGCACCCCATCCATTCTCCAAAATGCACGAACACCCTTCTCCAACTCTTCATGCCGCACCGCCACAGCCCCATTCCTTGCCATAAATCAGCCCACCGCCCTATTCACCTTTATCCGGGCCTTATTAATGCTCTCCACGGACCGTGCCTCCCTCCACGACTTACGCGGCACAATGTCCGACCAAACCGTAACCACCCCAGGGAACAACGCCCAGATCCTCAACAAGTCAAATTTCACATCCCGTATCAATTCCCGAAATGGGCGCCTCCCCAAGTCATTTCCCCCAACATGGAGCACCAACACATCCGGGGCCCGATCCAACCGCGCAAACCTCTGTACCTCCCGCAACACACCCCCCCAAAGCATCCCTCTAACCCCTAACCACCTCACCGTAGCAACCTCAGCACTTAACCCCAGCTGCCGACCATTCGGCCTCACATCCGCCCTGAGCGCCCCCCAAAAAACGTAGGAATGTCCTAAAATCCACACCAAAGCCGCCGGCAAACCTGCAAACAAACAAAAACACAATTAACACAAACCCATACCCACTGCGCCCCAACTACAAAAAACCCAGCCTAACATAAGACCTAAATCATACCGACTCCCAACGCCCGATCCTCATAATGACCTCATCACTGACCCCCAATCTGGCCACCTCAGTCGCAGCACCAATCCTAAATGAATGTCCGGAATACTCCGTCTCCCGAACCCCCAATGCCCTCAAACATTTCCGAAAAACAGCCACGAATTGAAATCTGGACAAAAACGAACCATTCTCATGTCGGAAAAACGACAATGAATCCTGTACAATACCCAAACGATAACTCCCCACACACTGAACTGGGCACATGCCACACCCCGGAACAGGAAACAACGTAAACCGCTGCCCTCTGCCTTCCTGGTCAGTTTTTGATCTCCGAATCCGAACCACAATCCTGTCCTCGCCCCACTCCACATCCTCGCTCGCCAACCCCCCTGCCCGGTTGACACTACTGCTCACCAATTCCCCCACCCTGAACGCCCCAAAAAACGCTAAAGCAAACGCCTCCCTAAACAACCCCAACTCTCATCCAGAACTACAGACCACGCTCAGCTTCTCGCCCAACTGTACCAACAAATCAAAAGACACCGGCCTCCTCCAATCAGCCACCTTACCCGCCCCCCTACGCCAACCTTTTAAAACCTGCTGCACTAAAAACCCCTTTGTAAAATCCATCACTCCTCGCAGCCTGAAACCAAACGACACCCCCGCAACAAAACGATTCACCCTAGACACCGACCAACCCTCACTTTTCAAATGCCCCAACAACATCACCATCTTAACACACCCATCCTCCCCACCGGCTCCCCAGCCACCGATCCACTCCTCCCAGATGTCCCACGCCTTACCATACTCCCTCCACGTACCCGGGCTCAGCGAATCCCTAAGCAACCCCATCACCTCTCCTCCAAGATCCCCCACAGCCATGACGGACACTCCAGACCCTCCAACTCCGCTTCTGGCGCTAGAAGCCGGAACCGCTCCCACTGTGAACGAGAAAGAGAATCCGCCACAGAATTAGACACACCAGCGACATGCTCCGCCACCAACCACACATTCAATGACAAACACCGCAATACCAAAAACTGCAAAAGCCGCACCACTGGAGGAGAAGATGCAGACAAACTGTTGATAGCCTGAACTACCCCCAAGTTATCGCAATGAAAACGCACCTTCTTATTTTCAAACCTTCCCCCCCACAACACGACCGCCATGACAATGGGAAACAACTCTAACAAAGCAACATTCTTCACCCAACCCCGCACCACCCATGACTCCGGACACCCGCCCGCACACCATTGCCAAACCAACTCCCCCGGCCGCGTCTGTATACAACTCAAAATCCGCGGTGTCACAAACCTCCCCCATAACCAATGTCCGCCCATTATACTGCCCCAAAAACTCTGCCCAAACCCTTAAATCCCCTTTTAACTCCTTCCGCAACCTAACGAAATGATAAGGCGCAAACACACCAGATGTAGCAGCAGCTAGCCTCCTACAGAAAATTCTACCCATCGGCATAATCTGACATGCAAAATTAAGCTTTCCCAACAAGGACTGTAAATCCCTCAACCTAATCTTATCCCGCACAATGGCCCTATCAATTTGCTGCCGCAAATCCCGTAACTTGTCCTCCGGAAGCCTACACTCCATCCGCTCCGTGTCTATCACAATCCCCAGGAAGCATAATTCCGTCACCGGACCCACCGTCTTCTCCCCCGCTAACGGCACCCCAAAACGCACAAAAACCGACTGCACCGTGTGCAACAACAAAGAACAGACCCGAGAATTCGCAGGCCCCAGACACAAAAAATCGTCTAAGTAATGAATAACCGAAGAACAACCCGAAACCTCCCTCACTACCCACTCCAAAAAAGAGCTAAACGTCTCAAAGTACGCACACGAGAGAGAACACCCCAATGGTAAACACCTATCCACAAAATACTCCCCCTCCCAACAACAACCCAACAAACCCATGCTCTCCACATGAACCGGAAGCAGCCGAAAAGCCGCCTCAACATCAACTTTTGCCAACAACGCCCCCCGCCCACACCGTCGCACCCACTTCACAGCCGCATCAAATGACGTATACACCACTGAACAAAGTTCGGGATCTATACCATCATTGACCGACGCCCCTTTTGGGTAAGACAAATGATGGATGAGCCGAAACTTGTTCGGCTCTGTGACGAAACCAACCTCACTACTGGGTTTTGGAGGGGGCTGTTTAAAAGCCTCTTGCCTCAGGATTATGGCCCATAGTAACTTTTAAACCCCTGAACCTATTCCAGGGAATTTTGGATAGGTTTGTCCCCCAAGTTATACTGTTTAAATTGATGTAAGTTATATGTATGGAGAATGTAACCTCACAAAGTTGTAACAACTTATAATAAGTGTAACTTGTCAGCTTGGGAGGAATATGCTGGGTGTGGTTCTATTGTCCCATTGTCCCATTGTGTGTTTAAATAGTGATGTCTGTCTTGTTGTCTCCACATGTGTATTGGCGATCTCCCTTTTGTCCTGAGAGATAATTGGATTGTCTTCGGTCGTCTCCGGGACAGAGAGGAGGAAACCATGATGCATTGTGGGGATATGTTGTATCTGTCCTGTGTCGCAGTCTCCCTTCTGGTCCTCTAGAGGGCGGGAACGATTGGTTGCTGTATTTACATTGTGTGTGTTGTGAATTACTGATTGGTTGGATTTCAAAACCCTGTTGGCAGCACTATGTTTGGTTTTTATCAATAAAAGAGGCTGTACTTGAAGTACAGTCAGAGCACTGCTTGACCCTCAACACGGAGCCTTGTCTCGTTATTGGGGGGATTCCCTGTATGCTGTTGGAGACTGATTGCCAGGAGTGTAAGCTGACTGATACGCTTTTCCTGTTCGTCTGACTGGCAGCTACTTGCGAGGTTCCAGTTTGGAGTGCTATTTTGTATCCAGTTCGGGAGGTTGGTGTTCTGCAGTAGCTGTGCCTGTTTCTCGGAAAGGGGCATATCGCCTAAACTGATTTTAACCCCTTGTCTGCTGAAACGTGCCGTTATATTGGTGGCAAGCAGCGGGATCGTTCCTACAGCCAGAAGGACAGCTACAGGAGACACCATTTCTGTGGATTCTACAATTTAAGGGCAACGCATGTCCCAGTACAGCGACCCTAAAAGCACCAGGATGGAACCAGCAGTGTTATACGAGGAGGAGGACCTGGATGGCCGGGATGCATTAAGGAAAGGCATCTGGTACCAGGCCCTAGATAATGTACAATACCAGCGAGGTGAGAGTCTCCCCAGTGAAGAGCAGCGGTTGCAGAAACAAGTGGCCCTGCGGATGTCCTTCCTGGGAGAGCAGCCCCTGGAGGAATGGGTGAAGGAACTAGAGCACCGGGTATGGCAGGAGCTATGGCTGGAGGATGCCTACCAGGCGCTTTGGTGGTATGTGGCACAGTTTATACCCTGGACAGCTGAGCATGACAAGCCAGAGGGAGAGGAGTTTGATGGTCCTGGCTTGTTATGGGAGTCCTTTGCAGAGCCTGACTTCGGGAGCCCTGCACAGTTCAGACTTCAGGACATTTTCTATGAGAGGGAGGCTAGGCATGAGTGGGATGACCCCCATGAGGTAGAGCAAGACCTGGCTCACCTAGCAACCCTGGAGTGGGAACTGGATCAGGACTACCGAGATCTCTTCCACTCCATTGGGAAGGCTCAGCAGGACAGCAAGAAGTCAGACCCAGGTCCAGAGCCCTTCAGCTGGGAGGATATTGTGGATGTTTACTGGGAAGAACCCCAGGTGGTTGGTGGAGATGGGACCGAGGTCTCTCCACCGGTCCTGCAGGGAATTGGGAGCCTAGTCTCCATTCCCCAGCGGCAGGCTGAGTTACAGGGGGCAGAGGTAGTTGTTCCTGCCCCCCAGCAGCAGCATGATTTTTTGGGAATTGGGAGCCGAGTCTCCATTCCCCAGCGGCAGACGGAGTTACAGGGGGCAGAGACAGTCGGTCCTGTCCCCCAGCGGCAGAGTGTCCTACAGGGAATAGAGAGCCCAGTCTCTTTTCCCCAGCAGCAGGACACTGTATTGGGAGCGGAGGCGGTCGGTCGCCCTCCCCAGCGGCTGGAAGTATGTATGGGAGAGGAGCTCGTTACGCCCTCTCCCCAGCGGCAGATTAACGCACCAGGGGGAGACAGTAAGCCCCACAACTGTGCAGATGGGACCGTGGTCTCTGCACTTACAGCACAGGGGGTAGGGACAGTCGGTCCTGTCCCCCAGCAACAGGGCTGTTTAGCCAAAGGGGAGACAGTCAGTTTCCCCCTCCAACAACCAGACTCCAACCAGGCTTCTTCCGTGGTAACGCTGGCACCAGGGCAGAGTACCGCTGATACCTGCCCACAAAGCAACCTCCACTCCAAGCCAGGGAGCAACTCAGAGACCAGGAGTACCAGCTACAAATATAATCTTGGTGGATTCACTGGACAGAGACAGGCTACGAAATTCAGCAGGTCCAGTATTTTGTTGTGGGTGGCCTGCCAGACTAACTCAGGTACCGACCGGCGTGAGGTCAGGTATCTGGTTAGTCTTCCCTAGGGGGGGGGAGATGTGTGACGAAACCAACCTCACCACTGGGTTTTGGAGGGGGCTGTTTAAAAGCCTCTTGCCTCAGGATTATGGCCCATAGTAACTTTTAAACCCCTGAACCTATTCCAGGGAATTTTGGATAGGTTTGTCCCCCAAGTTATACTGTTTAAATTGATGTAAGTTATATGTATGGACAATGTAACCTCACAAAGTTGTAACAACTTATAATAAGTGTAACTTGTCAGCTTGGGAGGAATATGCTGGGTGTGGTTCTATTGTCCCATTGTCCCATTGTGTGTTTAAATGGTGATGTCTGTCTTGTTGTCTCCACATGTGTATTGGCGATCTCCCTTTTGTCCTGAGAGATAATTGGATTGTCTTCGGTCGTCTCCGGGACAGAGAGGAGGAAACCATGATGCATTGTGGGGATATGTTGTATCTGTCCTGTGTCGCAGTCTCCCTTCTGGTCCTCTAGGGGGCGGGAACAATTGGTTGCTGTATTTACATTGTGTGTGTTGTGAATTACTGATTGGTTGGATTTCAAAACCCTGTGGGCAGTACTATGTTTGGTTTTTTATCAATAAAAGAGGCTGTACTTGAAGTACAGTCAGAGCACTGCTTGACCCTCAACACGGAGCCTTGTCTCGTTATTGGGGGGATTCCCTGTATGCTGTTGGAGACTGATTGCCAGGAGTGTAAGCTGACTGATACGCTTTTCCTGTTCGTCTGACTGGCAGCTACTTGCGAGGTTCCAGTTTGGAGTGCTATTTTGTATCCAGTTCGGGAGGTTGGTGTTCTGCAGTAGCTGTGCCTGTCTCTCGGAAAGGGGCATATCGCCTAAACGGATTTTAACCCCTTGTCTGCTGAAACGGTCCGTTACAGGCTCTTTCTTCGGCACCACCCCGAGCGGAGACACTGTAAGGTCCGGAATCGGTGGCGCCCTGAAAGGGCCCGCCATCCGCCCCAATTCAACCTCCTTCCTTAACTTTTCCGTCACCACCACCGCATGATCAAGCGCAGACCTAAGATTTTTATGAACCATAGGCCCCGCCGTTACCACCGAAGGAATGCGAAAACCAAACCGAAACCCATCCCCCAACAACCTGGCCGCCGCCCGATCCGCTTACCTATCTAGGAACTCCTGCATCTTTTCCACCCGCACCGGAGTCCGACCCCTTTCCAACGCCCCCTTAAAGCACCGACTAGCTCCATGGGCCCCCCACACCCTGTGTATTCGTGCTTGAACTTGCACTTAGCACCGAATCTGCAGCTCCCCTCATTAAAGAGGAAGCACAACCCTTTTGCTGAAGCCGCTGCCAATGCTCCCGGAGACAACCCCCCGGGCTCACCCCGAAAGGACTGCCCCGCCCTAGGCAGTGCCGTCACCTTCAACCACAATCCAATGTCCTTGTGGTCCCACCGGATATCCGATCTAACCGCCTTACGCTGCCGAAACTGCTCGTCATAGCGAAGCCACCCCACCCCGCGATACGCCTCGCCTATAGCATCCTGGTAGCAGAACAACGCCGAACAATATTCCGGGGACCTTTCCCCAATCACACTTGCCAATATGGCAAACGCCTGTAGCCAATTAGCAAATGTGCGGGGAATCAACCTATGCCGCCGCTTCTCTTCCTCCTCCTTTTTTCCCTCGTCCGACCCCTATCCAAATTAAACCTTTTTAACGGGAGCAGTGAAAATATCTCCACATACTCCCCTTTCCAGATTTTCTCCTTAACTTCCTGCTTCAAATGTGCCCCCAACGGGCTCTCAAAGCACACATACACTTCCCCACGCGCCCGATCATCCAACCTCTGCACCTCCTCCTCCCCCCCAGCCTGAGTCTCCACCGACACCGACCCCCCCACGCCGGCAATGGCGACACACCTCCTGACCCCAGACTGGACAACCAACCCGCCAATCCCCCCAACAACTGCCCCAACCCTTTACCTAAATCTCCCAAGACCACCCCCCCCTAGCACCCCCCGCCGGGAAGCCCTGCACTAACAAGGGACCCCAAGTAATCTCACCAGGCACCACGGGCGCTGTGACTCCCGCTGCCGCAAATCCTGACTCCCGCTGCACGGACTCTCCTTCGGCGCTGCTCCTGGACGTCGACGGTACCTCCTCCCGGACGACTGGCACGGCCCTCTGGATGATGCTGGCAGACCTCTGGCACGCTGACATGGCTCCCCCTCTGTCTGGAACTTTGCTGGGCCTGCACAGCTCTTCTCCCACGCACTGTGCAGCCCGAACCACTTGGAACTCCTCACACCGCCGAGTAGACCGCCCGCTGGGACCTGGACTAGGCCGGTCCACCGTTCCTGGTCCTGCATCCCGACGACTAGCAGCAGAGAGCGGGGGAAGGGGCGTCCCGCTCTGCTCCGGGCCCCGCCGTGTAGTGGGATTCCGCCCTGCAGAAGACCGAGCAGACCCTCTCCGCCGTGGAGGGTCCCTTGAGGGGCTCCCCACTCAGCGCCGGACCCTGGGGGTGCTTTCTGGGCTAAGGCGTGCCGGTGGGACACCCCGCCGCGGCCGGACCGCCCGTACAGTGGGGGTAGCTGCAGGAGCAGGAGCCATAACACACTCACCTAACCCTGCAACAAGCCAGGCCCCCGCACCTCCGCCTCCCTGCGCAGCCGCTCCAACATCTCCTCCACAGACCACGCCGGCGCCGCCATGCTCATCCGTTCGCTTCCTCCTGGCCGAATGCCGCTGACACCGCCTCCCCCCGCTCTGCCTCATAGCCCCTCCCCAGTTTGCATGGCGACACGCACCATTACCTAAAACCCCTCCTCCGATCCTTAACCCCTTACCTCCCTGTCCCCTCACACCCAACCCTCTTCATGAGCGGCCTCCCCCTAACGCTCCGCTCCATGTCCGACCTAACTTCTATGTCATCTAGCGGTCGTGTCTTGACCACCAACCCAGCGGTTCTTGATTGGTTAACTCAGTCATCCACTTCATCCCAAGTGACATCAGACATCCACAGCCAACAGTCGGTGGGTTCATCAGACACAACCCTTAGTTGGCATGACCCGGGAAGAGGCCCTGTGCCCTCACCTGTCCTCAACCTGCCTCTGTCCTTTTCTGTTCCCTCACCGTGAGATGTGTTATATGCTATAGGCTCAGCTCCACTTTTCAGCGAGGAAGAGCTGCTAGAGGGCGGTCAGCAGCTACTGCTCGGCCAATATCTGGAGGAGAGATCCGCCGCTTCCTCCGCTAGGCAGGCATGTAGTGATGCGGAGAGTGGCATGGAAGGTAGTGTTGCGAGCGGTCTGGCTACTGACCCAGAGACCGTTGAGGAGGACATCAGTGACATGCAGACACTACTCGATGATGATGAAACCGATTGCACTTGGGAGTCGGGTGCAGAAGGGGCTTCATCATTGTCAGGAGTAGAGGGTGGCAGCTTGCCCGTGAACCAGCGGTGGAGCCAGCAAGTTACTAGGGTGGACCGGGAGTCAGCAGGGTGGTAGCAGTGGAAGGTCTGGAGCCAAACGTGCCCGGAGTAGACCACCTGCTTCGCAGCAGCCTACCTGCCCGGGAAGTAGTGGTGCAGGGGTTCACGGAGCCAGCAGCAGTAGCAGTCAGTCAGTGCGGACTGTTGGGGGGAAAATCACCTATTCGGCGGTGTGGCAGTTTTTTGTTAAGCCGCCTGAGGAGGTGAACATGGCCATATGTAGAATATGTGGGCAAAAGGTGAAGCGTGGCCAGGGTGCTAATGTTGCCACTACAGCCCTGCATCAACATATGCAGCATCGCTATACAGTGGCCTGGGAGAACCGTGGCTCCTATGTGGTGGTCCAGCCTGCCAAAGCAACCGCTACATCTCCCAGTGGCACGCAACCGATTTCAGCCAGTCAAAGCTCCACCACCTCAGCCGAAGAGAGCTGTCTGTCATTCCCTTCTTCTGCTGGTCCAGATGCTCCTGCTCCTCCTCCTCGTCAATCATTCCATCAGCAATCGATCACCGAAGTGATTGCCAAGAGACAGCAGTATGCGTGCATGCATCCAACGGAGCAGAAGTTGAACGTGCTCCTGTCCAAGTTGCTGGTGCTGCAGTTCCTCCTTTTCCATGTGGTTGACTCAGCACCTTTCAAAGAACTGATGGCTTGTGCCGAGCCGAAGTGGAGAGTCCCAAGCCGTCATTTCTTTGCCAAAAAGGCTGTGTAGCCAAATGGGTGGTTTTTCTACTCAGCTGATAGGAGAGGAAGAGCTGGAGCAGCCAGAGGAGCTACAGGGCAATGAGGAAGATGAGACAGAGGACCCAGACACACCGTTGCAGTATGCAGTGGAGATGGAGGCAGGTAGTCCCTCTGAGTCACTTGCACAAATGGCCCGATGCATGCTCTCTTGCTTGCGTAGTGACAGCCGAATTGTCACCATTCGGCAGAGGGATGACTTCTGGATCTCCACCTTGTTGGACCCTCACTACCGGTCCAAAATGGGGGCATTTTTTACACCCACTGAGAGGGAGGACAAACTGAACTACTAAAGAGGCATCCTATGTAGTCAGTTGGCCGCTGCCTATCTGCGCCATCGTCCATCCTCTCGCAGGTCTGACCGGGAGGGACCTCTGCGCTCACATTTCACTACCATGGCTGGTGGGGAGGGGTGGGGTGAAAGGAGCAGTACCAGCTCCAACAGCAGCAGCCTGAGTCTACAGTCACTGATGAGTAGCTTTCTTCACCCGCATAGTAAAGAAACTACTCACCAACAGCAGCAGGTAGACCTGGAGCAGGACCTGAACCAGCAGGTGGTAGCATACTTTGACAGCACCCTGCCAACCCACATTGAAGATCCGCTGGACTACTGGGCAGCCAAACTGGATTTGTGTCCACAACTAGCAGAGTTTTCACTGGAAAAACTGTCCTGCCCAGCCAGTAGTGTGGCGGGGCCATAGTTACCCCAAGGAGAACTCGCCTGTCCACTCAAAATGTGGAGAGATGTGGATCAGCCAGGATTTCCAACCACCAATTCCTGGTGTATCAGACTAGATCATCCATGGTGCCACACCAACACCTTGATAAAAGAGACTGTTTCTTCTGGCTACCTGCTAAGCTCCTACTCTGATGCTGCCACCTGCCTGATGCCACACATCTGATACCAAGTGCTCCGTTTTCACTCGCCTTCATGAGCTGGTACTGGTATTGCCACCCACTCTACTCTGTCACCGGGTCACTTTGTGGTCTCCTCCTGCTGCTGCTGTCTTATCTACACTATGTCACCTTGCCACTCTGTGGTATTCTGATGCTGCTGGCATATCCACACTATGTAACCTTGCCACTCTGTGGTATCCTGATGCTGCTGCTACTGCCATCTCCACACTATGTCACCTTGCCACTCTGTGGTTTTCTCCTGCTGCTGCCTTATCTACACTATGTCACCTTGCCACTCTGTGGTATTCTGATGCTGCTGACATATCCACACTATGTAACCTTGCCACTCTGTGGTATCCTGATGCTGCTGCTACTGCCATCTCCACACTATGTCACCTTGCCACTCTGTGGTTTTCTCCTGCTGCTGCCTTATCTACACTATGTCACCTTGCCACTCTGTGGTATTCTGATGCTGCTGGCATATCCACACTATGTAACCTTGCCACTCTGTGGTATCCTGATGCTGCTGCTACTGCCATCTCCACACTATGTCACCTTGCCACTCTGTGGTATCCTGCTGCTGCCTTATCTACACTATGTCACCTTGCCACTCTGTGGTATCCTGATGCTGCTGCTACTGCCATCTCCACACTGTGTCACCTTGCCACTCTGTGGTATCCTGCTGCTGCTATCTCCACACTATGTCACCTTGCCATTCTGTGGTATCCTCCTAATGCTGCTGTCACCACCTCCAGACTCTGTCATTGTGCCACTCTGTGGCCTCCTCCTGATGCTGATGCTGCCGCCATCTCCACACTCTGTCGTTGTGCCACTCTATGGTCTCCTCATGCTGCTGCCAACTCCAGACTTGGTCATTGTGCCACTCGGTGGTATCCTCATACTGCTGCCACCTCCAGACTCTGTCATTGTGCCACTTGGGGGCCTCCTTATACTGCTGCCAACTCCAGACTCTGTCACTGTGCCACTCGGTGGCCTCCTCATGCTCTGCTACCTCCACAATCTCTTGTCGTCATGCCACTCTGTGGCCTCCTAATGCTGCTGCAACCCCCACAATCTTTCATCATTGTGCTACTCTGTGGCCTCCTCATGCTGCTAACACCTCCACACTTTGTCGTTGTGTCACTCTGTGGCCTCCTCATGCTGATGACACCTCCACGATCTCTCGTCGTTGTGCTACTCTGGCCTTCTCATGCTGCTGACACCTCCACACTTTGTCTTCCTGCCACTCTGTGGCCTTCTCATGCTGCTGCCACCTCCACAATCTTTCGTTGTTGTGCCAGTCTGTGGCCTTCTGATGTTGCCGCTATCTCCAGACTCTGTCATTGGGCCACTCTGTGGTCTCCTCATGCTGCTTCCACCTCACCACTATGTCATAGGTCCACTCTGTGGACTTCTCATGCTGACGTCATAATTTATTTGACCTTTCTTCTGATCTGTCAGAAGTAAGGAAAAATGAGACGCACAACAGATCCTGTCTGTGTAGCACCTGTAAGGCCTGCATGGTCCCATTAGAATTGGCTTACGATTTAGTAGCCCAAAGCAGGAGTGGGTACAAAACATGTCATCTCTGTTTTAGATCCACTCCTGTTTTTTTGGGGTATTAGCAATACTGCTGGATTATTGAGCAACTGCTGACCGAGTGAAGGCGGATGCTCCAAAGACAGGATCCATTTTTGGTGGGTTATTGTTCTGTCGGATCAGAGGAAGGGCAAATTAATCAGTGTCGTCAACACAAACTTACTGCTGACACCCTCTCCACTTTGTCCAGGGGGCTCTACTTGTATAATTGTTTAATAGAACAGGTTCTGTAGACATCTATGTGGAATCAGCTGGTGACCGTGTAAAAGGAGTGCACTTCTTCTTGGCACTAACATCGACCTGTAAGGCTGAGTTCATACTTGAGTTATTTGGTCAGTTTTGGCCCCGTGACTGCCCTAATAAGTGAAGTGTGCAGTGATTCTAAGAGCGACACCTGTCATCTGCATGTCATACTGACTCACAGTATTATTTCACTACCAAAGCAGACTCCCTATGCGTGTTACTACAAGGCAAAGTGTTCTACACCAGTATAAAGGCTCTCAGCAGCCAGGAAATAGCAGTTTTTTATCGTAATTCACTGCAAATATATTTGGATCAAACCACATTTTTCCCGAAAAATTTGGCGAACCGGCAAATCAAATTTTTCAAAGATTCGCTCATCTCACTCTAGAATTCATGATCTCCAGTCATTTTCGCGATTGCGCAAATTGGTACTAATGATACGCATATTTTTATTACCAATATTATGCAAAAAATTTGCCAAATGTCACGAAAACAAATATTGCATATGCCGCTCATCACTAGTAAAGAGCTGTAGGATCAAAAGGGGAAGGTGCTACACCCCAGATAGGCCACTCATTTGAATGCTGGACACATAGAACTTCTTCTTGCTCTTACTTTAGCTTTTGGTGTCAGTGGCCAGTAACCTGTACTTTTTGGAAGTACATATTCTCCAACTGCAACCAGATTTACTACATTTAAGGGGTTCAGAGTTGAACCCGGACATACCCTTATCTTCACCCAGGCAGCCCCCCCCCCCCCCCCGAGGCTAGCATTGGAGCATCTCATGTTCCGACGCGCTCCCTTGCCCCAACGGCTCTTTTGTTTATCATAACACACTGCCGGGCTGAAGCTTCCGCCTGGCAGTGTGTTTGGTGACGTCACCGTCTCTGATGGGCGACATCACCCGGCTTCCTGGCAGCCCCATGGAGAGCCCCGGTACGTCACCTGAACTCCTAAAAATGCTATTTAGCGCAGGGCAGGGGCGTAGCTAAAAGCTCATGGGCCCTGGTGCAAGAGTTCAGCTTGCGCCCCCGTCCCTCAGTGCTTGTTGGCAAGGGGCAGGGGAGCACATATCCTTCCTGCTGCCTGAGGCAAACATTGAAAGGGCACCCCCTCATGCCAAATTCTTAACCTAACCCCTTCCCTCCAGCCAGAGGTGTAAATTGAACAGTATGCACTTTCTATAATGCCAGTGTCTTATGTGGCACAAGGGTCTTTGGGCCCCTTCAGGCTCCTGGGCCCGGTAGCGACTGCTACCTCTGCACCCCCTATAGCTACTCCCCTGGCGCAGGGCAAAGGAGATCATTGGAGAATGAACTGCTCCGATGCTCATGTCAGGGGGGCTGCCAGGGTGAAAATGGGGATATAACCCGGACAACCCCTTTAAACTTCCTTTGTCTCTAGTAAGAACCCAGCTTTCTCTTTTAGGCACTCAACAGCAACAGGGTAAAATGGTTGTCTCCCATCTGCTATCTCCTGCGTGCTTACTGAAACCCCAAAATTTGCTCTTTTTGGATTCCCCATCTCTAGATCATTGGTTATTCAAATAGGATCAGTTATATCAATTTGAAGACATTTGGGAATTTATAGCTCCATATATATATCTCCATGTAAAGTCTATGGGCAACTAATAGTCTGATCAGACTTCTATGGGTACAAATCTGCTTTCGCTTCGGTGGACCATGTTGTTCTCCAGCATTACAGGAGTTAATGTAGACATCTGGCCTGGTATAAATCAGCCTCATATTTTGCTAACAGCTTTTATGTATCAATGTGGCATCCTGGATCCTAGATCCAACCCTATCTATCGGGTGCATATTGACTGTCAGATTAATGTATGCCATTTCTTGATTTTACAACTTTCCAGCAGCTGTTTCTCTCTTAGGGGACAACATAGAGATGAAATATTACAACAACATATGATAAATTTTGCTGATTATAAGACCATAATCTGATTGGGCTTAACATCTCCAAACTTACTTGGCTACTTTCCATCTTTTTGGAGTTGTCTTTTTCTATCTTTTATGTCAGGTTGATGTTTAAAGGGGTTTATTGATTTAATACTGATGCCCTATCCTCAGTATCTGATGGGTGGAGACCAACTCCCGGCACCAACACCAGTTGGCTGTTTGAAGAGGATGAGGCACTCAGTGAGGCCTGCGTCCTCTTTTTAGGCCAGTGATAACACATTTATCTATCACATGGCCTGTGTGCAGCTCAGTCCTATTCAAGTGAATGGAGCTAGGCTGCAATACTAAGTATCGCATTTTTCGTCCCATAAGACGCACCTTTGTTTACAAAAAAATTAGGAAAGCGTTACATTGTATCAATTACTGTTAGATCTGCTGTCCAGTGGACAGCGTTGTGCCTGGCAAACTTAGAGGAGGCCACAGCTCTCACCAGAGCACCAGCCTCTTAAAACAACTGATCAGCGGGGGTGCTGGGAGTCTGACCCCCACAGGATTTTGATATTGATGGCCTATCCTCAGGATAGGCCATCCATGTCTGATTGGTAGGGGTCTGATACCCAAAACCCCCGCCAATCAGCTGTTCTGCAGTATCTCCAGCACTGGGAGCTACACTGTGCTATCGATTTCTATAGTAGATAGGACTGGTTACCATTCACTTCAATGGGAGTAGCGCTGTAGTTATCATCTCCGTGCACTACACACTGGATGTACAGACGTGGACAAAATTGTTGGTACCCTTTGGTCAATGAAAGAAAAAGTCACAATGGTCACAGAAATAACTTTAATCTGACAAAAGTAATAATAAATTAAAATTCTATAAATGTTAACCAATGAAAGTCAGACATTGTTTTTCAACCATGCTTCAACAGAATTATGTAAAAAAATAAACTCATGAAACAGGCATGGACAAAAATGATGGTACCCCTAACTTAATATTTTGTTGCGCAACCTTTTGAGGCAATCACTGCAATCAAACGCTTCCTGTAACTGTCAATGAGACATCTGCACCTCTCAGCAGGTATTTTGGCCCACTCCTCATGAGCAAACTGCTCCAGTTGTGTCCGGTTTGAAGGGTGCCTTTTCCAGACTGCATGTTTCAGCTCCTTCCAAAGATGCTCAATAGGATTGAGGTCAGGGCTCATAGAAGGCCACTTTAGAATAGTCCAATTTTTTCCTCTTAGCCATTCTTGGGTGTTTTTAGCGGTGTGTTTTGGGTCATTGTCCTGTTGCAAGACCCATGACCTGCGACTGAGACCAAGCTTTCTGACACTGGCTAGTACATTTCTCTCTAGAATTCCTTGATAGTCTTGAGATTTCATTGTACCCTGCACAGATTCAAGACACCCTGTGCCAGACGCAGCAAAGCAGCCCCAGAACATAACAGAGCCTCCTCCATGTTTCACAGTAGGGACAGTGTTCTTTTCTTGATATGCTTCATTTTTTCGTCTGTGAACATACAGCTGATGTGCCTTGGCAAAAACTTCGATTTTTGTCTCATCTGTCCACAGGACATTCTCCCAGAAGCTTTGTGGCTTGTCAACATGTAGTTTGGCATATTCCAGTCTTGCTTTTTATGATTCGTTTTCAACAATGGTGTCCTCCTTGGTCGTCTCCCATGTAGTCCACTTTGGCTCAAACAACGACGGATGGTGCGATCTGACACTGATGTTCCTTGAGCATGAAGTTCACCTTGAATCTCTTTAGAAGTCTTTCTAGGCTCTTTTGTTACCATTCGGATTATCCGTCTCTTAGATTTGTCATCAATTTTCCTCCTGCGGCCACGTCCAGGGAGGTTGGCTACAGTCCCATGGATCTTAAACTTATGAATAATATGTGCAACTGTACTCACAGGAACATCTAGTTGCTTGGAGATGGTCTTATAGCCTTTACCTTTAACATGCTTGTCTATAATTTTCTTTCTGATCTCTTGAGACAGCTCTTTCCTTTGCTTCCTCTGGTCCATGTCGAGTGTGGTACACACCATATCACCAAACAACACAGTGATTACCTGGAGCCATATATATAGGCCCAATGGCTGATTACAAGGTTGTAGACACCTGTGATGCTAATTAGTGGACACACCTTGAATTAACATGTCCCTTTGGTCACATTATGTTCTGTGTTTTCTAGGGGTACCATCATTTTTGTCCATGCCTGTTTCATGAGTTTATTTTTTTACATAATTCTGTTGAAGCATGGTTGAAAAACAATGTCTGACTTTCATTGGTTAACATTTATAGAATTTTAATTTATTATTACTTTTGTCAGATTAAAGTTATTTCTGTGACCATTGTGACTTTTTCTTTCATTGACCAAAGGGTACCAACAATTTTGTCCACGTCTGTAACTGTGTAGTTCCAGTGCCTGAGCTACAACTAAATAGGCGGAGGTGTGGGGCTTCAGACCCTTGCTGATCTGATATAAATGAGCTGAGAATCGAACATCACTATTAGGACCTGGATAACCCCTTCAAGGAAAAGCTATTTTTGACCTTTAGCACTGGAATTCTGCAAGCTATAAAACTTTTATTTTTAGGTTGAGGCAGACGGATGAGACCTTGATTTTTGTGAGAATTTTACTTTTCACACTCATGATTGTGATGTCAAGGCTTACAAAGTGAGGACAAAGCTAACCTAGTAGATGTAGGTATAGCTACATCCCATAAATAGTATATCCAAGGGTCAGTTGGGACCATAAGAATACCATAAGAAATTGTAATCTATACATATCACTAGGGGTGAAGCCTTCACATCCAGTCTTGGTACCTAAGTGGGCATCAAAGCCCAGTATTATAAATGACACTGTCACGGCTGAGGATGGGGAAAACCCTCAGCCATGCGATGCCCGTAGATGTTAAGCGCTGCTTGGCCAGGACGACAGTATTAGGGAGCAGGTCACCTCCTATCGCGTCCCTAAACTGACCCTGACTCCTAACCATATGAGTCAACCCTGAAGGTGGGAGGACTCAGACATCGGGGCCTTGGGTCTCATATATGACGACCCTGACCGAGTCGCACTGGCTGAATCAAGATTACGGAGACTCCTACAAGGAGAGCGGCCGGTAGAGAAGTATTGCTCTGAGTTCCGTAGGTGGGCTACGGATACCCAATGGAATGACCTGGCTCTCAGGAGTCAGTTCTGCTCTGGGTTATCCGAAAGGGTTAAGGATGCGCTTGCATTATATGAGACTCCCTTTTCCCTTGATGCGGTTATGTCCCTTTCTATCCGAATAGATAGACGCCTTAGGGACAGGTTGAAAAAACCGGAGCAATTGGTAACCCCTCCCAAGCAGCAAAGGGAAGAGAACATAAACAGTCCTATGGATATGGCAGGAGGCTGAAAAGCACTTCCACACCTACCTGCCACAGACACACAGACTGGATCCCGTGCAAGACAGCAAGTGTCCACATCCAAACACCAGTGGACACAGCACACACACAAACACACAGGAACCCAGATCCATAGGTGCATAACATCACAAAGGGTAACATCAACAGAACATCGTGTATAAAAATATATAACAATAATTTCATGACCACAAGGGTGGCCCCCACTGGCAGGTGTAATTACCAGGAGGGTGTCTCCAGCAAAGCATGGCTGAAGCACCCCTCTGACCTGCACTATACACTGAGGCTTTATAGGCCCAAGTAGTTACACCCACATAGAACACACCCAGTGTTCACACACACAGAAGGGAATTAACCCTTCCAACACCAGGGAAGGGAAGACAGAAAATTAAAGGGGAATACACACAAATAAACCCCGTGCACACCAGACAAGGAAAGTGCACACATACAAACCAAGTTGCCAAGTGCAACCGCATGCAGATTGCAGCAAGCTACCTAGCAACAGCTCAGGCTGATCTACTGCGACAATACAATATAACTTGTTGCCCGTGGCAACCACAAGTGAGTCAGCACACTAGCGGCCCTCACCTGTGGTTGAACACCTAAATACAAACCGCAGGCAACAGCATGCGGTTCAAGAGTCACGACCATGACCATGGCCGTGACAGACACATAGAAGATTGGGACTAGGGATGAGTGAATCGACTTTGGATTAAATATCCGAACTTCATTTCCCAAACTCGGGTTCAGTTCCAAGTGGTACGGGAAATGTTTTTTTTACAGTAGAAATCAATTTATAAAGTTTTTACGCGAAGTCTCGCGAGACTTTGCAAAGTAATAACTTCGGCTCATCTGAGCCAATACGTTTTAATCGTCATCCTTTGCCATTGGTCTTATCTACTCTTAAAGGGCACCTGTCAGCAAGCTATTAAACAAGGCATTCAGTATGATAGGGTTGATCCTGCTGAGGAAAATGATAGCTGTCTTGTGAAAATCCGTTGCAGTGTTCCACAGAAAATAGATTTTCATTATTTTTGCAAATTAGGACTTCATTGTGCCAAGGGGAGTGGTCAGCACTGGAAAGCTGAGCTGCTCAGCCCCGCCCCTTGGTGTAATGAAGCCCTCAGTTACATAAAGAATAAAAGTCTTTTTTTTTTCCAGGAACACCTCAACCGATTTTCACAAGAAAGGTATTAATTTACTCAGCAGGGTCAACCCTACCAGACTGTATGCATTGTTTGATTGGGTTAACTCTGCTGAAAGATGCTCTTTAAGCTCACTCTATGCAACCTACGGTATGCCAATATAAAATGTGCACCTTATAATGAACTATAAACTCATGCATTTGGGAAAGATTCACAAAGGCAAACATAGGCTAAAAGAAAAAAATTAATTGGATCCCAACTGTCACAAAAGAACTAAGGACAGACGGGTATGTATGTAGAAGAAGAACATGAAAAGATAGGTCAAAAGCATCAATGTACAATAGATAATTCTGTATCTCATACGGTACTAATCATATGAAGTCATAACGTCTGACAGGTGGAGTACATAGACGTCTGGTTTCTGAGGTCTTCTGCTAAGCCTCTCTTTAAGGAATTATTACTAAATTTCCCCAAATTGTTTCTTTCCCAGACATTAGTAAGACTGACATTTGCTGCGGGGATTCAAAAGTCTGTCGATCAAAAACATCTCTCCATCGGAAAAATCCTATCAAGGCTTCCACGCTCAAGGGTCTGAGATGCAGTAATGCTCTTGACAGCACCCAACTGTTGGGATGCCTTGAAGGTGTCACCTTAGTTGTGCATCTGGAGGAGGCTGGCGGTTGTGATTGTTCACAGAATTGTTAACTAGCTTCCTCCATTTGTCGGGGATGTAATGGCTTACTGTCGGGATGCTTTTTACAAATGTCACTGCGTGTTTGCATTACCTGTCCACAAGGATCTTACACGAGCGCTGTCTCAATCTGTTTGACAGAACACGTAGTCTATACTTTGTAGAAATTCAGTACAGTCGCTGCCTTAGGGTGGGGAAATGATAAGTTACATGGATACAATGAACTGTTTTCGAGAAAACGTCACCGTGAATCAGTCTCTTGGAAATGAGCCATAATCTTTGCTAAAAGTAGGTCTCTGACTTTGGTCCGCAAACCTTTGCGTGCCTCGTTCGTTTGACATGATTGTCTCTGATTATATAGCAGTCTAGATCTGTGTTTACTTCTTCTGTGTCAGCCATGGTTGTTTCCCGGTACAGATGGAGCAGCCTCTGTTGCATCATTTATCGCCTCCCTTATGATTCATTTTTTAACACCAACTAAAGTAAAGACTTATGAGCCCGGGTGCAAAAGTTTAGCTTGGGCAACCTCCCTTCCCCATACAACTTCTCATCGTGATTCATGACCGGCAGCCTTTACGTAACTTTTAGCTCACTGTCAGTGTTCCCTCTAGTTGATTGTGGTTGATATAGTTTGGGACCTAGTTGCTGCTCCCTCTTAGGACAGTAAGAGGGTTATTGTGACTTTGGTGGTCTATGGCAAGGAAGGGTTTAAAAGAAAAACCAGCTCCAGACAGCACACCAACTCATATATTGAACTTGTGCTCACACGAACAATTGCCTGGGATAAAGTCACACTCAGCGTTTTCCAGTTGCAATGAGCAACCTTCATATGCATATGGGAACAAAGGGTTTCACCGCTCATCGTGTCATTTTACCGGATACTACTTGTACTCACCGATCTCTTGGTCCTATATTATTATTTTTACCCTTTCTATACCCTTCAATCTGTACCTATTATCTTGCTATTGGTCCATTTACAATCACAGAATATATTTTTTTTATATATATATATCAGTTGTCATTTTATTCCACATAGATACCAATCATAGTACTTCAATTTACTGTTCTAATATGTAATTGTTCCATTGTCTGTTATACTGTACTATAGTAAATCCATAATCATGGTATCTATATTATGTGATTTTTTTGCCCCAGCCATTCCACTAGGTCATTCAATCATGGATTACTCAACTGCTTGTTATACTAGTAATTAGTGTTGAGTGAAAGTGCACTTCGATTCTAAATTTGGGATAAATTTGATTTACCGCAAAGCCGAATTTCCTCATGCAAATCAATTTTACCTGAAATAGTGTAAAAAAAATAAAAAATAAAATCATAGTTACCTCATTCATTTGCTGGCGACAGACCGGCATGCCGCAATCTTGCTTGAAGATCTTGCACTAAAACCCGTGAGCACTGACGTATAACGTCACCACGGGCCGCGTGATATTTTGCACCAGATCTTTAATCAGGAAGGCAGCAGCTGGCCTGTTGCGAGCAAATGGTTGAGGTAAGTATGATTTTTTTATTTTATTTTACAATCTATTACTATCAGATGCTGCAATCAGCTATGAAGGCGGCATCTTAAGGGTACAATGACAGGGAGCAGCGCAATCGCCGATCCCTGTCACTGCACCCACTGCAAAGAAATGCGCTTAATGATGAAGTAATTCATCACAAAGCCGAACATTTTTGTAAGATTCAGCAAAGCAGCTGAATCAAATTTTTGCATACTTCACTCATCTTTACTAGTAATCATGTCCTTTTTACAAAAATCATGAAGTAACTGTACCTCAGCAGCAAACTTGATATTTACATGTTGTTTCCCCCTCCCCTTTTACGTCTATAGAATTATGTACCTATTTGATGTGATATATACGGTACTCTTTTTCAGATTCTTTTTTATTAGTTTGAAAAAGGGCCACTGAAGGGCCCGAAACGTTGCTATGGCTGCCTTTTTCATGGCTGAATAAAATAAATACCCAAATCGAATCTCAAGGCTGATTTGACGAATCGGTCCTGAAATGAATTTTAAGGAATTTGCTCATCTCTACTAGCAATTGAGGTGGATGTGGACATTCTAGTTTTAGGGTCTCCAGGATTAGAATAAAGTGTCAACGTTTATGTTCCAGTAACAGCGACACGTATGTCTACAGCCATGTTTGATATTGCTGTTTAGTCCTATTCTCATTATAGTGGATACTTAGCAATATCGGGACAGCCATTGGACAGGTGTGATGCTGGTTTGGGGAAGGGAGGGCAGTTTTTTTTTTTTTTTTTAGCTAAAATATCTAAAATAAAGATAGAACTTAGAGATGTCTAGAAGAAAAAAGGCATTTGCCACCCAAAAGGAATCATTTTTGGACTATTTTAATAAAAAAAATCCAACAGTGCAGTGTGGCCGTTTGTTACCACCATCTACCATCTGTTTACCCATATCTGCACATGTTGCTGTCACTTTGACATTACTAATTCTGTCTTGATGTTAAAGAACTTGAATGGGGTTGGATACAGTCCTAGGAGACCTCAGAGTGCCATATATGAATTTTCAAGGCAATCTGGGCACTTTTGATTCTGATCTAATTTATTTGTACCAAATCAAATCTGCCGACCGATTAGACTGAATGGGACTTGAAACTGATTCTGGGAAATTCGCTCATCTCTAATAAAACCCTTTCTAGTCTGAAAAACCCAAGATACATGCACAGTCAATTCAAATGACCAGTTGGATGACCTTAGCAATGTTCATTAAGATCCTACAAACGAGCATGTTCCTTGCTCTTTGTGGATTTCATAATGTGCATACACCTCCGAGCCTGTATGATATTCCGACTCCCACGAATAGTACTCTGGCTCTTCTGTGGGCAATTTATTCCACTTTTGTAATTACATTTTTTATCTGTCACAGAGATCAATTGAGTATCCATGTGTATTAGAATAAAAAGCTATTTCATTTTCCACCTGACTAAAAAATAGTGATTCTACATAAAAATGACAATGTATGAGATGAGAGGAGAGCTCAGGAACAGAAATGGATGTCTCCCTGTATATTCTCGACCATTTTGTTCGACAGATCACTAGTCTAATTGCTTCTGGGAAGTTAGTTTAGTGATCTGTGGATTCCGTTGGTAACACATCAGTAATGAGTTTTGAAGACATGGGTCGGCAAAGGTCTCAGTATTGAAATATTAAAGGGATGTGCCCATGAACAACACTCATCCCCTATTCACAGGATAGGTAATAAATGGATGTTCTCTGATGGTCTGGCCACTGGGACCTTCATCAATCACTAGAATGGAGGTCCCATGTGTCCTCTTTCAGTGTTCACACATGCAAGCTACCACTCCATTGAATGTTTATAGGATTTTTAGCAGTCCCAAACACAATATTGAATTAAGACATAGGGGATCATTTACTAACTGATATACTCTAGTTACCTGGCATATATCTGTCACAGATTGCTGCACAAAGGTTATATGTCCTACTATCTGAGACTTTTCCACACTCATGACAGGTCTAAAAAAGGGGGCGTGATATGGGCAGGGGAGGGGGCAGGCCACAAAGTCTTTGGCGCATTATGTAGAGCTGCCGGCTTCTAAACAACTTTGGCGCATCCACCACGGGTCTAAATCTATGCCAGCAAGGAAGCGGGCATAGATTTAGACCCATGGTGGATGCGCCAAAGTTGTTTCGAAGCCGGCAGCTCTACATAACTTAGGTGCATCTAGCACCAGTGCAGGGGTTATTAAGACCCCCCTGCACTAAAACACCAGTCTTAATAAATGACCCCCATAGTGTGAATGCATGGATACCATTTCATTTTACCTGGGTCATTGAACCTCCATTCTTGTGGTGCAGGTATTGGACCTCCAGTGATCATATATTTCTCATACGTAAATAGTTGAAAAATGATGTTCATCAGCCAAAACCTTGAATATTAAAGGGGTATTCCCATCTGGGACATTGGGGTATCCTCTTCTGGGACCCCAAAGTGTGTGGCACGGTCTCCATTCACTGCTATAGGAATTCAGAAAATATCAGAGAACTGGCTTGGCTCTTTCTGACAGTCCTATAGCTATGAATAGAGAGGTGGCCACGCTTGCGTGGCTTACTCTTGATTCACCGCTATGGGATTTTTAAAAATAGCTGGGAATGCTCGCTCTTCTGATTTCAGAACTCCCATAGCAGTGAATGGAGACTCTTCTTCACTTCAGGGGCCTTGTTCTGGTTTTTGGAGTGGGTCCCTGAGGTGGTACCCACACTTGTCTGACGATGATGTCATATACAAATGGTATGCCATCAATGTCCCAGATGGGACAGCCCCTTCATTGAACTCCTTCAAATAATTCTTGAAAATGTTCTTAGTATTGGCTTTGTGACAACTCTACAGGCCCCAAAATATCCATGTAGACCATAATATAATAATTTTCACCACGTAGACTTTACCAATCATTGTCTATGTATAGATGTAGCCAAGCTAAAATTGACTCTGATAACACTTGTCACAGTGTTATCTCGTGCCATTTTGTAACAAAAGCCATTGAAATCCATTGAAAGAGTTAAACTTTTTGTGCCATCTTTTACTTAAAGGGGTTGTCCCATGAAAAATATTCTACAGTTCTGAAACCAGCACCTGGATCTGAATACTTTTGTGATTGCATGTAACAAAAAATGTAGCATAGCCACTAAATTATCCAATAAAATGCATCTGTACAGTGCCACCTGCTGTTTATTTTCTCATTTTTCTCATTTCTTTGACCTGCTCACTGAGATGGCCGCACATGCTCAGTTTCATCCTTCAACTGCCTCCTGAGCTGTGATAGAAAAAAGAATTTTTATTTTTTACATTAGTCATGGGATAACCCCTTTAATGTGTTAACCATCAAGTTTGGGTCCTAAAATTTGCGGGGGTTAAACAGCATCATAGTCAAGGCCGGCGTTGGGGGGGGGGGGGGACTGGGCAATTGTCCAGGGCCCCCATCGTCTAAGAGGGCCCCTGCTTCAGAGCTGCTGTTCAGCTTAACGTCCGTGGAAGCAAACGAGCAGACATCTGAACAGCTGCACATTGTAATGCAGTGTAAGGTCCCCTCACTGTACATATAAGAGCAATCATTACCCTAGTGCTGACAGCTCCGGAAACCAGCAGTACTCTTCTACTGGAGCTGTAGGACCTGCAATTATGTCAGGTGCAGGAGGCGGAGCTCAGCAGAGAAGAGGGGATGAAGGATCTGTGATGACCTCACCATCATGTGACCAGAAATGGAGGCAGAGCTCAGCAGAGAAGAGGGGATGAAGGACCTGTGATGACCTCACCATCATGTGACCAGAAATGGAGGCAGAGCTCAGCAGTGCAGTAAAGTAATGAAATAGAAGACCAGTGATGCATGAGAAGTAGTGAAGAAGGATGGATTCAATGTAAGTGCCAGGGAAATGCTGGGAGTTGTAGTCCTCTCCTTTTATACCTCCTGTTATGTAATAACAGAGTACATTACAAGATGAGTTATGAGGAGAGGACTACAACTCCCAGCATGTCCAGCCTGTTATGTAATATCAGAGTACATTACAAGAGGAGGTATAATAGAAGAGGACTCCAACTCTCAGCATGTTTAGGCCATTATTATGTAATATCAGGGTACATTAAAACACCCTGGATATGTTAGGAGTTGTAGTCCTCTCCTCTTATACCTCCTCTTATAATGTATAGTCGTGGCCAAAAGTTTTGAGAATGACACAAATATTAGTTTTCACAAAGTTTGCTGCTAAACTGCTTTTAGATCTTTGTTTCCGTTTTTTCTGTGATGTAGTGAAATATAATTGCACGCACTTCATACGTTTCAAAGGCTTTTATCGACAATTACATGACATTTATGCAAAGAGTCAGTATTTGCAGTGTTGGCCCTTCTTTTTCAGGACCTCTGCAATCCGACTGGGCATGCTCTCAATCAACTTCTGGGCCAATTCCTGACTGATAGCAACCCATTCTTTCATAATCACTTCTTGCAGTTTGTCAGAATTAGTGTGTTTTTGTTTGTCCACCCGCCTCTTGAGGATTGACCACAAGTTCTCAATGGGATTAAGATCTGGGGAGTTTCCAGGCCATGGACCCAAAATGTCAACGTTTTGGTCCCCGAGCCACTTAGTTATCACTTTTGCCTTATGGCACGGTGCTCCATCGTGCTGGAAAATGCATTGTTCTTCACCAAACTGTTGGATTGTTGGATGAGCCCACTCCCTTGGATGAGAAGCAACCCCACACATGAATGGTCTCAGGAGGCTTTACTGTTGGCATGACACAGGACTGATGGTAGCGCTCACCTTTTCTTCTCCGGACAAGCCTTTTTCCTGATGCCCCAAACTATCGGAAAGAGGCTTCATCGGAGAATATGACTTTGCCCCAGTCCTCAGGAGTCCATTCACCATATTTTCTGCAGAAGATCAATCTGTCCCTGATGTTTTTTTGGGAGAGAAGTGGCTTCTTTGCTGCCCTTCTTGACACCAGGCCATCTTCCAAAAGTCTTCGCCTCACTGTGCGTGCAGATGCGCTCACACCTGCCTGCTGCCATTCCTGAGCAAGCTCTGCACTGGTGGCACTCCGATCCCGCAGCTGAATCCTCTTTAGGAGACGATCCTGGCGCTTGCTGGACTTTCTTGGATGCCCTGAAGCCTTCTTAACAAGAATTGAACCTCTTTCCTTGAAGTTCTTGATGATCCTATAAATTGTTGATTGAGGTGAAATCTTAGTAGCCACAATATCCTTGCCTGTGAAGCCATTTTTATGCAACGCAATGATGGCTGCACGTGTTTCTTTGCAGGTCACCATGGTTAACAATGGAAGAACAATGATTTCAAGCATCACCCACCTTTTAACAGGTCAAGTCTGCCATTTTACCCTAATCAGCCTGACATAATGATCTCCAGCCTTGTGCTCGTCAACATTCTCACCAGAGTTAACAAGACGATTACTGAAATGATCTCAGCAGGTCCTTTACTGACAGCAATGAAATGCAGTGGAAAGTTTTTTTGGGGATTAAGTTAATTTTCATGGCAAAGAAGGACTATGCAATTCATCTGATCCCTCTTCATAACATTCTGGAGTAGATGCAAATTGCTATTATAAAAACTTAAGCAGCAACTTTTCGAATTTCCAATATTTATGTAATTCTCAAAACTTTTGGCCACGACTGTACTCTGATATTACATAATAACGGCTTGGACATGCTGGGAGTTGTAGTCCCATCCTCCTATACGCCCCCATCCCTGTAATGTGCTCTGATATTAAATAATTATGGCCTAGACATGCTGGGAGTTATAGTCCTCTCCTGTTATACCACCTGCGGTAATGTGCTCTGAATTAGGGCTGGGACGATGGATAGGCGAGGGTAATCATCCGCACAGGACGCCACTTCGCTACCCATAAAGGGGGGCACACTAATGGCTGTCCAACTTTACCTCAGGCCACTAGGCATCAAGCCTGTGAGGCATTAGAACAACACAAGAAGCCGCAATTACATCACTGCAACCTCCTGCACTGGGTCTCTGCACGTGATGACGTGGTCACGTGAGACCCGGAGCAGGAGTGGTGATGTCATTGTGGCCGCATGCATCAGGACGTAGCAATACAAGCCTCAGATAAACCTGTGGTCTGCATTGCAGACAGCGGTGGAGGGATGGGAGGGACGCTTCTTTTTTTTTTTTATACTAAATGTCCACACTGCTGGGGGCACCAAGAAAGGAAAGAGATCATTATATATACTTGCCACTACTGGGAAGGAATGGAGGAGCATTATATACTGGCACTAGTGGGAAACATTATATACATACTGGCACTGTGGTGGGAAGCATTATATATTGGAACTAGTGGGGGGCACTACAGGGGGACATTAGAGCCACTGGGAGCATTATGCTTATATTATTACTACTAGAGTACTGTAGGGGTGTTATTATTTGACGCAATATGGAGGGCATTGCTACTAATGAGGGCTATCTTGGGGAGTATTATTACTATTAGGGGCACTATTACTAATGAGGGCAGTCTGGGTGTATAGTATAGTGTTTGTGGACATGGGGGGCAGCTCAGCAGGCACAATAATAGGCTTAGCTTTAATAGGTTCTCCGGGTTTTTTCATATTGATGACCTATCCTCAGGATAGGTCATCAATATCAGATCGGCGGGGGTCCGACACCCGACACCCCGCTAATCAGCTGTATGAGGAGAGGGCGCACTGTGCACACGTGCCGTCTCCCTTCTCTCTTCCTGCACTTCTGCTCTATGTCTATGGGACAGCAGCAGTGAACAGCACTACGCCGTCTCGTTAAACAGCTGATCGGCGGGGGTGCAAACCCCGCTTTTGATTTTGCCCAGGGTTACATTTTGTCTAAAACCAGCCCTGATCATAGTTCAACTGTATTGAAGTGGTTGAGTCCACGATCATACCACACTGTGTGGTGCCCCCTTCAGCAGGTGCAGCTGATGAACCGCCATGTGCCAGCCCAGGTCAGAATGTTCGGGCCAATCATTAGACTGATCTTAAACGGAACATCCTGAAAGTTTCCTTTCAAGGAGCCTCCATCTTTCTAATTTGTCACAGCATTGTAATACTTAAATAAATCTTTCGTTGGCCAAGTGTCTGAATTCTGGAATGTCCTGTATGTATTTGCATTTTTGCTTTAACCTGGGAATTAAGACGTTAAGTGGATTAGGAAAAGATTAAAAGCTTTTTACCTCACCTGCCGCCAAATTCAGACCTTGGGAAAACTCAGATTAATGACTTTTAATGTGTCAGTCTTCCTCACAAAAATTTGTGGAATTAGCATTTCTTGGAAAATTCACATTTTTGCCTATTATACTGAACTCTTAGCGATACGTTAAATTCACTGAAAAATGAAATTACTGATTTTCTGATGGAAGAGTTTCCTAGGACAGGACCTTATTACTCTATTAGAAAAATGAGGATCACAATTTGGGTCCATATTTTAACCATCAATCTATACACAACTCAAGGCCTCGTTCACATCACCGTTTCTCCTTTCCGTTCTCTGGCTCCGTTGAGGAGTAGGAGAACGGAAAGGACGGATTCTGCAGATAACTGAGACCCAACTGAGTGTAACGGAGCCTAAAGACCCCATAGACTATAATGGGGTCCATGTTCTGAACGGACCCCATTATAGTCTATGGGTTCTTTAGGCTCCGTTACACTCAGTTAGGTCTCAGTTATCTGCAGAACCCGTCCTTTCTGTTCTCCTGCTCCTCAACGGAGCCGGAGAACGGAAAGCAGAAACGGTGATGTGAACGAGGCCTAATGCAGCTTTAAATCGTAACCTCTTAGAGGGCTTTCAACTGTTAATTTAGTGTAAAACTGGACATGTTAAATTATTCTCCTAAAACTGGAAATTTTTTGAATAAGTAAGAAAAATATAATTGAAAAAGTCTAAAAGGGGGAAAAATGATCTAGTTTAAAATGGAACCGAATAGCTAGGAATTCTAGCAAAGTGAGCAATCTGGATAGAAATGCGGAAGGAAGAAAAGGTAATTTTGTCATTTTTTGATGAAATGAACTCCACTTTTATACAGATTGTCTCTAAAATGATGTTTATCCAAATGCAACTGAAAAATCTGAATGCGAATTGCAGAGCGGTGAATATAATATGTGTTCTGCAAACCGAGAATTAATTATTCAGAGCCACCTACTCTAACAGCCTCTGCTTGTGCCGACTGAACAGAATAGGGCTTCGGTTTAACTCTACTGCTCCCAGAAACTGGTGGCAAGCTGTTACGGCTGTAGGTGTGGATCCACTGTGCCAAGCCATTGGTGTGGATGGCTGCTGACTAGTGATGAGCGACAGGGGCAATATTCAAATTCACGATTATTTTGTAGAATATTCGTCATATATTCGTGTGAATTCGAGATTATATTCTTCATTGCGAAAATCGGCAATGTATTATTTGCGTAATGCGTGCAAAATACTGGGGTGGGGTAGGCAAATTTTCTATTGGTTGCAAGGGATGCTGCTAAGCTGTGACAAAGCCTTCTCATTGGCCCACAAGCTAGAAGAAGGGAGGGATGATCACCTGATATGTACTGTGTTAAAAAAAATATAATACGAATATTCGTCATTACGAATATATAGCACTCTATTCTAAATATTCGGGAATTCTCGAAGTGCCGATATTCGCGATAAAAATTAGCTTTTCGAATATTTGTGCTCAACAGTACTGCTGACCCACGGAGATCAGAAACACCAGGAAGAAACACCAAAGGGACAGGCAATACTCGCAATCAGGAAACAGGAAGAGGTCAGGCCAAGCAAAGTTCATGCAAATCTATAGTTCAGTCCAGAGGTCAGGGCAGGCGGCACACTGTCTGAATGGCGAACAGGCAGAGGTCGATGCACAGGTAAATTAATGGATTGTAGCTTTTTCCAAGGTCTAGGAAAGTGTTGTTCAGGCAAGGGGTGGACACACAACAGAGAAAATCTAGCAGAACAATCAACACCTCACGCCCAGCACCTGCACGCTCCGCAAGGATTAATCTTTGTAGTACTGCAACCAAGGTAAGATACACTTAATACAAGTCCCAATTGAAGTACTGCAACCAAGGTAAGATACACTTAATCCAAGTCCCAATTGACACTCAGGCAACCCTTGCATGGGACAGTAGTGGCATGAAGTGTCATTGTAACATTAGGCATTATTCATAATTCTATCAATACAATATTGTCTTTCAGGATCTGAGAAGAATAGAGCCTCATGGGTTGTATGGATATATAATACACCTGCAGTCTACGGGTCCACGTAGTGTACATTATATGAACCAGGTTTCACTAAAATGTCCTAGTAAAGGGGTTTTGAAGACATTCCAATCAGTGAGGGATGACATCCTAACCCCCCACCCTCTCGGTACGCTGTTCCTTGCAGCATTCAGTTCTGGAGCTGTTCGGTGGGAGTACTAGGTGTTGGACTTCCACCGACTGGATATTAATAACCTGTCCTGCGAAAAGGTCCTTAATATCAGGAGCCTGGAAAACCCCTTTAAGGATGTATCTCCCTACAGAAGCATATCTCTATAATTAGGTGTTGCATGGATGCCTCAAACAATGGAACACTACAGATCGGTAAAATTATAGGAATTCCATGTACCACCATACAGACTTTGTGCAGGATTGCATTTTGGCAGTCCTTAAAGGGAACTTGTCCCCAGGAAATTTCCTGATAAATCAGGTAGAATGCCTGGTAGGGCTAGCTGAGCTGAATGTAATGATATCTATCACTTAGGCTAAGGTTCACATATGCACTTTGAACTCTGACAGCCTGTAACTCCATTGGAACAGGCTGTTGGACGGACAAAGAAATAGTACACGCAGAATTTTTTTGTCCAACCGAAATCCAGCATACAGACGTGGACAAAATTGTTGGTACCCTTTGGTCAATGAAAGAAAAAGTCACAATGGTCACAGAAATAACTTTAATCTGACAAAAGTAATAATAAATTAAAATTCTATAAATGTTAACCAATGAAAGTCAGACATTGTTTTTCAACCATGCTTCAACAGAATTATGTAAAAAAATAAACTCATGAAACAGGCATGGACAAAAATGATGGTACCCCTAACTTAATATTTTGTTGCGCAACCTTTTGAGGCAATCACTGCAATCAAACGCTTCCTGTAACTGTCAATGAGACATCTGCACCTCTCAGCAGGTATTTTGGCCCACTCCTCATGAGCAAACTGCTCCAGTTGTGTCCGGTTTGAAGGGTGCCTTTTCCAGACTGCATGTTTCAGCTCCTTCCAAAGATGCTCAATAGGATTGAGGTCAGGGCTCATAGAAGGCCACTTTAGAATAGTCCAATTTTTTCCTCTTAGCCATTCTTGGGTGTTTTTAGCGGTGTGTTTTGGGTCATTGTCCTGTTGCAAGACCCATGACCTGCGACTGAGACCAAGCTTTCTGACACTGGCTAGTACATTTCTCTCTAGAATTCCTTGATAGTCTTGAGATTTCATTGTACCCTGCACAGATTCAAGACACCCTGTGCCAGACGCAGCAAAGCAGCCCCAGAACATAACAGAGCCTCCTCCATGTTTCACAGTAGGGACAGTGTTCTTTTCTTGATATGCTTCATTTTTTCGTCTGTGAACATACAGCTGATGTGCCTTGGCAAAAACTTCGATTTTTGTCTCATCTGTCCACAGGACATTCTCCCAGAAGCTTTGTGGCTTGTCAACATGTAGTTTGGCATATTCCAGTCTTGCTTTTTTATGATTCGTTTTCAACAATGGTGTCCTCCTTGGTCGTCTCCCATGTAGTCCACTTTGGCTCAAACAACGACGGATGGTGCGATCTGACACTGATGTTCCTTGAGCATGAAGTTCACCTTGAATCTCTTTAGAAGTCTTTCTAGGCTCTTTTGTTACCATTCGGATTATCCGTCTCTTAGATTTGTCATCAATTTTCCTCCTGCGGCCACGTCCAGGGAGGTTGGCTACAGTCCCATGGATCTTAAACTTATGAATAATATGTGCAACTGTACTCACAGGAACATCTAGTTGCTTGGAGATGGTCTTATAGCCTTTACCTTTAACATGCTTGTCTATAATTTTCTTTCTGATCTCTTGAGACAGCTCTTTCCTTTGCTTCCTCTGGTCCATGTCGAGTGTGGTACACACCATATCACCAAACAACACAGTGATTACCTGGAGCCATATATATAGGCCCAATGGCTGATTACAAGGTTGTAGACACCTGTGATGCTAATTAGTGGACACACCTTGAATTAACATGTCCCTTTGGTCACATTATGTTCTGTGTTTTCTAGGGGTACCATCATTTTTGTCCATGCCTGTTTCATGAGTTTATTTTTTTACATAATTCTGTTGAAGCATGGTTGAAAAACAATGTCTGACTTTCATTGGTTAACATTTATAGAATTTTAATTTATTATTACTTTTGTCAGATTAAAGTTATTTCTGTGACCATTGTGACTTTTTCTTTCATTGACCAAAGGGTACCAACAATTTTGTCCACGTCTGTATATGTCGGAAAGCGACTGGTTCCCTGCCAGATGCCATTACAGTGAATGGGAATCCAGTGGCGCACGGTGGTGCAGTGGTGCAAGCGCAGATGTGAACCCAGCCTTAGTGATCTGTCGCTTCATTCTGGTGAAAAATCCAACTTTTAATCCATATAAAAATGAGCAGTTACGTGCACCAAGGGTAGGGCCGAGCCACTCTGTGCACTCTTGCTCCTCCTGCTTTCTCTGCCTGTCACCTCCTCTCCTTCTTGATGGATAGGACCAGGCAAGTTGTCTACACAGAAACCTAGCCCTGTCAATTAATTTAATGACTGATTGCTTCCAGGGTCTCATCTGAGCATGACCCAATTTGCTGACCATTGAATCCTTCCGACTGGATATATTTATGCATTATTTTTCTATTCTAAGCGTATTACAAATTATTTTCTCGTGAAACTGTATATATCAAATACTTTTTTGCTTTTTCCACATTTTTCTTCCCTGGATATAATATGGTACACATGCAAATGACATAGCCTGTGTTTCCAATATATGCTTGATTCAAGCCCTGGGCAAATGACTATATTTTCTAATGATGGTAGCAACCTTGAAAGAGTGATTGCCTTACTAAGTCACATTAACAAACAGGTCCATCATCCTGCAGATTCTAACTACAAAGCATTATGGATATTTTTTCCCCCTTTTTTTTTCTTCTTAATAACGCTGAATAATATACAGTAGTGAACCGAATGCAAGTTGTTTAAGTCTGGAAACAAGCAGTATCCTCAGGATATGCATGAATGCTTGCAGTACATTAGTAATTTGCTAATACCCTATTACATTCTGGCCTAAGAGAAGCACCAGGGAAAATTGGCAGTCATTTGCTAGAGGTCTGAGGGGGACTGAAAAATGAATTAAGAATTCCACAATATTCGTAGACGAGATCGTCAAATACGGCTCAGCTTGAAACACATGAATTCAATGCACGGTTCTATTGTGTATGCATTGGAAACAATGTATCATCCCTCCAGTAATCAGCAATGGGAAACAGGGCCGATGATTTTCCCTAGTGGTTTATTGGTTAGTTTTTCGCCTCAGCAGCACACAGACATTTTTCTCTGTTTCACTGCTGAACCTAAAGAGAACGTCTGCTTTCAAATATCACTTTTCATACTAAAGTTCCCCCTATAGTAAACTGATTGCAGGGAGTCCTCCTGCTGGGATCCTTAGCAATCAGCTGTAATTTGTAAGGGAGTCCAGCAGCAAGTGTCCAGCTCTCCTGTAGCACCCCCGGAGGGGAAAGGAAGTTTTACACATGAAGTTAATAGACTGTCTGTGTAATGCGAGGATATACTGGGTCTTCCAGAGTGCGAGATGTCCATTGCAGCAGCTCTGGCTTATACAAACCAGATTCAAAAAAGTTGGGACACTATACAAATCGTGAATAAAAACTGAATGCAATGATGTGGAGGTGCCAACTTCTAATATTTTATTCAGAATAGAACATAAATCACAGAACAAAAGTTTAAACTGAGAAAATGTACCATTTTAAGGGAAAAATATGTTGAATCAGAATTTCATGGTGTCAACAAATCCCCAAAAAGTTGGGACAAGGCCATTTTCACCGCTGTGTGGCATCTCCCCTTCTTCGTACAACACTCAGACGCCTGGGGACCGAGGAGAAGTTTAGAAATAGGAATGCTCCCCCATTCTTGTCTAATACAGGCCTCTAACTGTTCCATCGTCTTGGGCCTTCTTTGTTGCACCTTCCTCTTTATGATGCGCCAAATGTTCTCTATAGGTGAAAGATCGGGACTGCAGACCGGCCATTTCAGTCCCCGGATCCTTCTCCTACGCAGCCATGATGTTGTGATTGATGCAGAATGTGGTCTGGCATTATCTTGTGGAAAAATGCAGGGTCTTCCCTGAAAGAGATGCCGTCTGGATGGGAGCAGATGTTGTTCTAGAACCTGAATATATTTTTCTGCATTGATGGTGCCTTTCCAGACATGCAAGCTGCCCATGCCACACGCACTCATGCAACCCCATACCATCAGAGATGCAGGCTTCTGAACTGAGCGTTGATAACAACTTGGGTTGTCCTTGTCCTCTTTGGTCCGGATGACATGGCGTCCCAGATTTCCAAAAAGAACTTTGAATCGTGACTCGTCTGACCACAGAACAGTCTTCCATTTTGCCACACTCCATTTTAAATGATCCCTGGCCCAGTGAAAACGCCTGAGCTTGTGGATCTTGCTTAGAAATGGCTTCTTCTTTGCACTGTAGAGTTTCAGCTGGCAGCGGCGGATGGCACGGTGGATTGTGTTCACTGACAATGGTTTCTGGAAGTATTCCTGAGCCCATTCTGTGATTTCCTTTACAGTAGCATTCCTGTTTGTGGTGCAGTGTTGTTTAAGGGCCCGGAGATCACGGGCATCCAGTATGGTTTTACCGCCTTGACCCTTACGCACAGAGATTGTTCCAGATTCTCTGAATCTTCGGATGATGTTATGCACAGTTGATGATGATAGATACAAAGTCTTTGCAATGTTTCGCTGGGTAACACCTTTCTGATATTGCTCCACTATCTTTCTGTGCAGCATTGTGGGAATTGGTGATCCTCTACCCATCTTGGCTTCTGAGAGATACTGCCGCTCTGAGAAGCTCTTTTTATACCCAATCATGTTGCCAATTGACCTAATTAGTGTTAATTGGTCTTCTAGCTCTTCGTTATGCTAAAATTTACTTTTTCCAGCCTCTTATTGCTACTTGTACCAACTTTTTGGGGATTTGTTGACACCGTGAAAATTTGAATCAACGTATTTTTCCTTTAAAATGATACATTTACTCGTATTAAACGTTTGATCTGTCATCTACGTTCTATTACAAATAAAATATTGACATTTGCCATCTCCACATCATTGCATTCAGTTTTTATTCACAATTTGTTTAGTGTCCCAACTTTTTGGGAATCTGGTTTGTAGATGAGGTTTAATAAAGGGGTTATCCCATGATTAATGTAAAAAAATCATACAATTAGACATCACATAGGACATGACAAAGCTAGAACCAGCCCTGTACCTCGCATGGATCCAGAGATCTCCCCATACATTGCTCCAATTGCTCTGCTGGAGTATATCTATATCCCGGACATTCCTGTGACAAGTGCCAGGAGATCGGTGAGACTGGCAACATGTGGTTTGATCTGATAGGTTCCTTGTGGATCAATTCATGTCTGTGTTGTTTCTGGTAATGGCCACACCCCTTGCCTCAGGTGTTGCTTATTTAGTCATTTAACCTTCCCTATTTATTGTGGCTTCTCCCACAATGCTGTGCGGTTTATAGCTTCAGTCTTGTTGTGGATTGCTGGTGTTTGGATCTCAGCGGAGTTCCTGTGCTTCCATAGCCATTTGAAGTTAAGTGTCTTCTTCCCATTTTATTTATTGTTTGGGTTTCCTTGTGTTGCTCTTTTCATGTCATTTGTGTTTAGGCATGAGGGAGACTCCTGTTCTTCCTACTGTTTGGAAGAGCAGGTTGTCTCTTGTCCTGACATTAGTACCAGGGTCCTACAGGGTGAGTTAGGACTTTAGGTTCTTGTGTATGAACTCACCTACCTCTGGGGTCAGTTCATACTTGCATTCAGTCAGGACTTTGATTAGGGTTTCTCTAGGAGGTGACCTGCTCCTTTCCCTAGATTCCAGGCCTTTTCCCCTCACCCCTTTCCTTCCTATGTTTGGTGTGGGTTTCCCTCCCACACCAAAGCGTGACAATCAAGCTGGCAGCTAAAGGGGAGTATTTTTTCTCAGGGGGCGTGTCTTTCATCTATAGCTCTCTCCCTATCACAGCTCAGAAGGCTGAAGGATGAAACTGAGCAGGTGCGGTCATCTCAGTGAGCAGGATTACAAAAGTATTCAGATTTTGATTTAAACTGTAGATTATTTTTTGCAGGACAACCTCTTTAAGAATGTGCTAGAGGAATATTTGAAAATGGATTTTCTAAACCAGACAACCCCTTTAAAGATGTTAGTGACAAAAGAGGTTGTCAAGCAACAGCGTCATTCTTGTCCATGGGTTGTTTCTAATATTGAAAGTGACAACCTATGGATGAGAGGAACGCTGCTTCTGGTAAAAGGGTGCTGCTAGATCTTCATTCCTATAGAGTGTACCAGTCATGTGATGTACTTTAACTTCTTAGTGACCACTCATAGGTGTTTTTACGTTGGTCACTAAAGGGCCTTAGGCTGGACCACTGCTTTTTTACGGCGGTCCAGTCTAAGCACTGCACGGATCACCCGTGCAGCGGGAAGCGCGGACCTGGCTCTCACATGAGAGCAGTGGTCCTGCTCTAACAGCCCGGACTGGCAGTAGTGCCGATCCGGGCTATTTAACACTTTACATGGCGCCTGCATGTGTTTGAAGGCTACCTGCCATCTGTTGTAGGCCCTGGTCCCGGCTGTAGTAATTTCCAGCAAGCTGCGCTTTTGTAGTGCAGCCTGCTGGTCAATTTTAGAATAGCATTGCAATTAAAATGCAATGCACTATAGAGATAATGCACTGCATTTTAAAAGCAATCAAAATACTGTCTGTTATAGTTACCTTGTGGGACTATTAAGTGGTAATAAAGAAAAAAAAAAAAAAAAAAGAAAATCCATAAACAAAAAATATGCTTTTTTTACTATTAAAACTACGCTATATGTTTGGTATTTCCACGTCTGTAATAACCCGGACTACATAAATATCACATAAATTATCCCCTACGATGAACGTTGTAAGAAAAAAGAAAAAAAAAAGACAGAATTGCTAATTTATTCTTAGTTGCCACTAAAAAAACTTTATAACAATGATACCAATGAAAAATACAAGTCACAAAAAAAATCAAGTCCTCACACAACTCCATAGAATAAATAATAAAAAAGTTATGGGTCTTGGGAAGCGGCAATGCAAAAACATTTTGTTCTTTAAAAAAAAAGGGGGTTTTATTGCAAAAAAGTTGTACAGTATATGTATTTGGTATAACTGTAATAGTACTGACCCAGAGAATAAAGATATTATGTTATTCATACCGAAAAAGGAACGCCGTAAAATTTATAACGTAAAAGCGCAGTGGCAGTATTGCTGTCCTCATTTCTACACTCCCAGGGGCCATGGAGGGATCACCTCTTTTTCTGTCAGTGAATACCATGAACTCTGTCTGATGGTGGTTGGGGTGCTCTTGATGGGGGGGTGACTAGCAGGGTGCAAAGCAAAACATGGCGAATGGATAATTTATTAAGATTGGCATTTTAGATGTCAGTCTTAATAAACTCCTAAGCTGGGGGTGGTTCCACCAAAGTTACGAAGTTATGAAGAGGCGCCGACCTCTTCATTATTTAGGACCATCCAGTGCCAGTTCTAAAAGTAAGGGCTCATGCACACAAATGTATTTTCTTTCCGTGTCTGTTCCCCTTTTTTGCAGACCTTTTTCACTTTAATGGGTCCGCAAAAAAAAACGGAAGTTACTCCGTGTGCATTCCGTTTCCGTATGTCTATATTTCCGTCCTATTGTTGTCTGCATCTATTAGGGGCCAGCTGTTCCTTTCTGCAAAATACAGAATCCAGACGTCATTCATATTTTTGCGGATCAGTTTTTGCGGACCGCAAGATACATATCGTCATGTGCATGAGCCCTAATACAGCTTCCTAGCTTTATTACATTTAGACCATTTTTTATGCCTAAAACAGACATAGGAAGTTATGAATAAGACCAGGCTGCCCACCATGCTACAACCACAATTTTAGACCTGGCGTTAGTGGGGAAGAACTAATCATTGCGCGCAATCTGCGCCTGAAATACGCCTAATTTAAGCGTATTTTAGATTGATAAATGACCCCCAAAGTCTCTCTTTTCCGTATAGATGATGGGAGTCACAGTACATACAGTGGGATGCGAAAGTTTGGGCAACCTTGTTAATCATCATGATTTTCCTGTATAAATCGTTGGTTGTTACGATAAAAAATGTCAGTTAAATCTATCATATAGGAGACACACACAGTGATATTTGAGAAGTGAAATGAAGTTTATTGGATTTACAGAAAGTGCTATAATTGTTTAAACAAAATTAGTCAGGTGCATAAATTTGGGCACCACAAAAAATAAATGAAATTAATATTTAGTAGATCCTCCTTTTGCAGAAATTACAACCTCTAAACGCTTCCTGTAGGTTCCAATGAGAGTCTGGATTCTGGTTGAAGGTATTTTGGACCATTCCTCTTTACAAAACATCTTTAGGTCATTCAGGTTTGATGGCTTCTGAGCATGGACAGCTCTCTTTAAGTCACCCCACAGATTTTCAATTATATTCAGGTCTGGGGACAGAGATGGCCATTCCAGAACGTTGTACTTGTTCCTCTGCATTAATGCCTTAGTGGATTTTGAGCAGTGTTTAGGGTCGTTGTCTTGTTGAAAGATCCAGCCCCGGCGCAGCTTCAGCTTTGTCACTGATTCCTGGACATTGGTCTCCAGAATCTGATGATACTGAGTGGAATCCATGCGTCCCTCAACTTTGACCAGATTCCCAGTCCCTGCACTGGCCACACAGCCCCACAGCATGATGGAATCACCACCATATTTTACTGTAGGTAGCAGGTGTTGTTCTTGGAATGCTGTGTTCTTTTTCCTCCATGCATAACGCCCCTTGTTATGGCCAAATAACTCCATTTTAGTTTCATCAGTCCACAGCACCTTATTCCAAAATGAAGCTGGCTTGTGCAAATGTGCTTTAGCCCACCTCAAGCGGCACTTTTTGTGCTGTGGGTGGAGAAAAGGCTTCCTCTGCATCACTCTCGCATACAGCTTCTCCTTGTGTAAAGTGCGCCGAATGGTTGAACAATGCACATTGACTCCATCTGCAGCAAGATGATGTTGTAGGTCTTTGGTGCTGGTCTGTGGGTTGACTCTGACTGTTCTCACCATGCGTCGCTTCTGTCTATCCAAGATTTTTCTTGGTCTGCCACTTCGAGACTTAACTTGAACTGAGCCTGTGGTCTTCCATTTCCTCAATATGTTCCTAACTGTGGAAACAGACGGCGGAAATCTCTGAGACAGCTTTCTGTATCCTTCCCCTAAACCATGATGGTGAACAATCTTTGTCTTCAGGTCATTTAAGAGTTGTTTTGAGACCCCCATATTGCTACTCTTCAGAGAAAATTAAAAGAGGAGGGAAACTTACAATTGACCCCCTTAAATACTCTTTCTCATAATTGGATTCACCTGTGTATGTAGGTCAGGGGTCACTGAGCTTACCAAGCCAATGTGAGTTCCAATAATTAGTTCTAAAGGTTTTGGAATCAATAAAATGACAACAACAACAGTGACCACATGTCTGCACCGGCCTAATTGTGTGTAAACAATTATAGCACTTTCTGTAAATCCAATAAACTTCATTTCACTTCTCAAATATCACTGTGTGTGTCTCCGATATGATAGATTTAACTGACATTTTTTATCGTAACAACCAACGATTTATACAGGAAAATCATGACGATTAACAAGGTTGCCCAAACTTTCGCATCCCACTGTATAGTAGAAATAGGTCCAGTTCTGAGGTCTATTACAGAGTAGGCTCTTCCCAGTAGCTTTGTATAGGCAGCAATGATGGCAGTAATCCTCCCTGAGTCTCTCTTACTAAATATACTTTGCAATCTTCCTAAACAACTCCAGGCATGCAATTCTGTTCCCATTATCTATTTCAGCAATTGCAGATCTTAGATTTGGATGGCCAGTCAGTCTCAAAGTGTGGTGGGCGCCGAAGCAATATACCCAAACAACAAGCAGTAAAAGTCTTATTGCCATAAACGTGCAGTATCTTACTGTCTTTCCAGTGACGACCTTGAAGGTGATTCTCAACCATCAGAAATATGCTCTTTGTTTCTCTGAGGTAGTTCTCTCAATTCAGTTACTTTCTGGTAGCTTTCATTCTTAGGAATAGTGTTTTCCTGGGTCAGGCTTTTCTTTAGGCCTATTTCTTAGAATCTTACAGATGCTTGTGTTTCCTCTAGCTTTGCTCAGCTAAGGCTAACTAACTTGCAGGTGGAACCAGCCCATCACCTTGGAAAACTGGACCAAAGCTAGCAGTGGTAACGTCCTGCATAAGGATATAAGTACTTTAACAACAAATCGTAACATTTGCTGTTAAGTACTTGACATTACAGTAACCCTTTAAGTGATGCAGTGGGTCACTGCAATTTCAGCCAAAAAGTTTAGTTGAATCTCTACTTAGCAGGCAATAGGTTAAAGGTTCCTTCACAATGCACCTCTCAGCAGTGTCCTTGAAGAGTTATCGTCCAACAGTTAAAAGGGTTTCCATCCCATAACAATCTATTTGTTGGCTAACATCTTATAACTGGAATACCCCTTTAATGGACATACTATGGATGTCTCATTTTAAGGTGCCTCTTTATTACTGCAGGGGTTCTCCACCATTTCTCTACATTTTTTTTTACCACTTTAGAGAAACTTAAAAGAAGATTCCTCATAAATGTATTGTCTTAAGGGTTTCAGATTCATAATGAAGACAAGGAATGGACCACCATGCAAAGTATGAAAATTCTTGAGGTCCTAGGGATCAGGGGACCTCCTGTTGGTCATAATCGGTTGGCTGAAAAATGAATAAAAGCTCTAAACCAGGGGTGGAAGCAGGGGAAATGGCTGCTACTGGTTCCAAGCTCAGAAGGGACCCGCCCAGGAGGAGAACTGAAAGATTTTATTGTCAGGGACCCCTCAACAGTATTATACAGTGATATGACATACAGTATATACGTGTAGGAAACGGACGGAGCAGCTGCCAGGCCTCGTCTGAGAGAGCTCATCTAATTAGTCTCAGGAGTAAGTGTTGTACGGGAGGAGGGGATTGCTGTGGGTGGGTTATGGCCCATTTGAAAATTTTATGTGGGGTCCAGTCAGTTCTAATTATGCCAATGGGGCAAAAGGGTGAGTGGAGCCTAGTGTGTTGATGGAGTCAAAGCTTAGTGATGTGATGGGAGTAGTGCTTAGAGGTTCAATTGCTCCACCCTTTCCTAGGTGTAATTTTGCGTGGGGCTCCAAAAATGCCAAATCTACCTCTAAAGGCACGTATTTCCAAACCCCTTTTATGCTACCTGGAAATTTTCTCCACGTCATTCCATATTTTAGCACTTAGTCTACTGACACCCACCCAAGATCTACTTGGTAACCTCACGGGATCAAGTAAGTATTGGAAGTGGGATCATGGAGCAGCAAAAATAATAGCACATGGGGGATCACAAATGGAGACCCAGGGTCTGCCTATGGCAACCCTTCCTTTAAATGAAGAACTATACTAAACTCTCGTCTGAAAGGGTTAAATATTTCTAGGGTGCCCGCAATGCATCTTAATGAACAACCCTTAATGTGACAGAATCTTCTCATCCATTTGATCAGCTACATAGAGGAATAAAATGCCAACGTAATAAATTTCCTCTATGAAAAATCAGCACCTTTTCATTCCCTTCCATTATGTCTTTCACTTACCACTAAAACAGAGATATAGCGGCTGGAAAGCTCCACTTTGTTGCAGAAGAATGAGAAAGTGGCGATTTGACATTTTCTTAGGATTCTTTTTAGGATTTAAGGACTCGTACTTCATTTTCAAGAAGAAATACCGTCCTGGTCTCTGACAGCTAAAGATACATATGTGATACGTTCAGAAAATCTTCACTTCATGGGCACATACTGGAAGTATACATGCAGAGGTCGTTACCTGCACCCAGCGCCAATTCAGCTGGGCGTTCCAGTGACACCAATTAGAAACCAATAGTGGGCCAGGGAGCAATACAGCAAAGAACCATTTTCATTGGCTCTTTCCTCTAAAATACGCTATGAAGGTCATTTGCTAACCCTGAGTAAGGGTACATCCACAAGATCGTATGTATTTTGCAGTCCGCGAAACGCAGATCTGCAAAACACGGATGATGTCTGTGTGACTTCTGTGTTGCATCAGTCTTTTTTGTGGACCACATTTTGCGGCCAAGCATAGGACATGTTCTATACTTTACGGAACAAACAGACGGATGCAGAAAACACATGGATGTCTTCAGTGTGCCTTCCACATACATATGTATAGAACATGTCCTATTCGTGGCCACAAATGTGGACCATGGACCCATTGAGGTCAGTAGGGCTGCAAAAAATGGATGCAATATGAACGTCATACGTATTTTGTGGTTCTACATTTTGCAGATTGCAAAATTTAGGTGAAACTCCAAAAATTAGAATATCGTGCAAAAGTCCATTTATTTCAGTAATGCAACTTAAAAGGAATTGCATTAATGCAGCTTAAAATTAGAATTTTGTGAAAAGATTCAATATTCTAGGCTCAAAGTGTCACACTTTAGTCAGCTAATGAATCCATACCCCCTGAGCAAAGGGGACCTGAGATTGTGACTTTGGGGTTTCATAAGCTGTAAGCCATAATCATCCAAATTATAACAAATAAAGGCCTGAAATATCTCGATTTGCCTGTAACGAGTCTCATATGTTAGTTTCACCTTTTAAGTTGCATTACTGAAATAAATGAATTTTGCACGATATTCTAATTTTTCGAGTTTCATTCGAATGCCTCCTGAATGTGGACATATTCATGGAACACCTGTCTGCCAAACCGAAAGCTATGTCCCCTGACCTGCCTGGATATGCACCTTTGAGGAAGTTATTTGGGAAGAAGGGACAAGCCCCTGCCAGACCTCTTGGGCATGTTGATATCCAGATGTCCGATATCAGGGAACCCTTACGTTTTGCTTATGCAAAGGTCCCAACCTTTTGTACCTTGTGAACCTCATGCAGTTTTGAGCGATGGTCAGGAGCAGCCTGTAACATAAAGCGGTGAGACACAGTAAATCTAGGGAAAGGAGAAACCATAAAATTGGAAAAAAAATTAGCCTTAGAATATCGAGATTTATACTTTTTGGAAGTCAGGACATGTTTGCAATGTTCTTAGCATGGAAGTCTTATTGTAGCCAGTACCTGTGGTTAGAGTTCAGACTAAGCTCAAATGGTGAACCACATAGGTGGTGGTCATGAGTGACATGTGCCTCCAGAGCCACTCGTTGGGGACCACTAGTCTAATGTGTATGGCCAGTTTATATGTATTTGCATGTTTGTGCTAGGGATATCAGATTGTCAGCTCCTCTGCAGACAGAGAAGCATCACCCCTAGATCTTTAGAGGGGTTTTCTGAAAGTTTGTTTACTGATCGGTGGGGATCTGACTACCAAGACCCCTGACTATCAGCTGTTTTCAGGAAGTTGTGGCTCTCTGGTGAGGTCCACTGCCTCCCCGTAGCTTACCACTCACATTGCCATCTATTGGATTGCTGCTGTGGTTGGTATTGCAGTTCAACCCCTTTCACTTAAATGGGACTGGGCTGCGCCTGGGCGATGTGACCCATCAGCGGGACCTTATTGGCCTAGGGTAAGAGGTGAGGAGGCCTCTTCAAGCAGCTGATTGGCAGGGGTGCCGGGAGATGGACCCCCACCAATCAGATAATGATGAGGGTAGTTAAAATATAAAACACTCAGTTGGCACTTTAATACAATAATGGTTAATGTTCATCTGTATATATGAGAAAACTTGAGTTTTTGTATTATAATTTTTTTTTTTATGTATATAATATTCTGCGATTATTAGATAGCCTAGGCCCAGTGATGGCTAACCTCCGGCACTCAAGCTGTGGTGAAACTATGACTCCCAGCATGCTCCATTCATTTCTATGGAGTTCTGAGAACAGCGATGCAAGTGTACATCTTGGGAGTGGTAGTTTTAACACAGCTGGAGTGCCGGAGGTTAGCCATCACAGGCCTAGGCCATGTGACAGATGAATGTGACAGCACATGGCCTAGGAAGAGGCCACACTTGTCTAATCTGGGGATAGGCCATCGATGTGACAATCCTGGAAAACCCCTTTAAATGTCTTTTAATGACAGAGTACTCAGCTAGCTCTGTCTCAGTCCCCACAGTAAAGTCCCCCAGTAAAGTGAGCTGCAGAACACAAGTTTATGCTCCAGTGATAAGTGTGAAGACTATCAGAAATTACAAACCTTCACCTCCAAATGTTAATTAAAGGGAATGTCCAGGATTGTTAGATTGATGGCCTATCCCCAGGGCTATTGTTAGTGAATTTTCTGCATTAGAGAGAATTTTATTTTATTTTTTACCTTTTTTACTTCTTTTGTATTTTTATCCTTTATTTTACTTTGTTATAAATATTTCAAAACACCAAACATCAAGATCCAGTTTCATTCCCAGTTTGATACTTGTCATTTCCTCTACTTACCTGCAGTTAGGTCTCATAACAGGGCAATTTATGATCCCTGCAAAAGATTTGAAATGCGCAAAAGTATTCCGAGCACCGTCCTCCGATAAACCTTAATATAAACTATTGTACTACTACCACAATGGAGCTATCATCTCTGTATAGAACATTAGCATGACAAATTAGTGCTTTGATCATGCTAGATATAAGCTTATTCATTTGTTTAATTAAACAATCTCGGCTTCTCGTGGTGTGGGTCATTTTAAAAAATGTTAAAAATAAAATTAAACACATAATTAAGCTGACAAGAGATAAAGACCCTTGTGTTCCAAGTTGAAGGCAGTTAATTTATAAGAAGCTTGGTCCCCGAAGGCTGTGTAGTTTATTAAACTTACTGAGGCAGAGATGTGATAAAATATTTTATGTGATTCTTTAAAGGCTAAATTGCTCTGACACTTTTAAAGTCCATGAGATGCAGTCAATTAGAGGGCCTTGTTATCATGTTGCTATATGATAAAGCGAGCAAAAACAACGGCCCTGCATGTACACTATTAGAGTTATTTCCCCGGAGCCTGGTTAAATGCGTCACATCAGAGCCGGCCCTTTGTTTTTGGGACGGCGTTATTAAAGTGAGGCAGCCTACAGTGTGTACAGTGTCACGAATAGCCAACAAGTGTATTCATGTTCCTACACGTTCTACAATAGTAGATTTAGTTGTAAGACACATTTCCACCTGGGCAGGAAATGATTGATAAATGGTAAAAAATATTTTCATTTTAATGGAGACTGTTATTGAGATTTCAGCTCTGGAGCAGGCACGGATATTAATGCAGCTCTGGACCATAATACATTCTGTAACTCAAGATCAATACAAGAAAAAAGTAATTCAATTCAATTTGCACAGAGTGATTTTTTCATGTAGGTTCCTTCTCGTATGCTTAAAGAAAATTCCATTTCATGGAGCCTGTTATTGAGATTTCAGCTCAGGATTAGGCACAAATATTAATGCAGCTCTGGATTATAATACAGTCTGTATCTAAAGATAAATGCAAGAAAAAGTTATGCAATTCAACTTGCAACAGAGTATTTTGTTCATGTAGGTTCCTTCTCATATGCTATAAAAAATAAAATTTCATGGAGACCTTTATGGAGATTCCAGCTCTAGAGCATGCATGAATATTAATGGAGCTCTGGACTATAATACAGACTGTAACTCAGGATCAATAAAAGACAAGTACTGCAACTCAGCTTGTGCAGAGTATTTTTTTCATGAAGGTTTTTTCTAATATGTTTTAAAGGAGCGGAGCCTGCACCCAACTCCATAACGGAGCTCCCCGATGAATGTGGAGGTGACTGCTCATGGATGCAGCTCATGAGAGTCACAGAAACAGTCTATACCACACATACGCAACCAGTTCTTCATTGACGGATCCGTCTGGATGTGACGGCTGCCTCAAGAGAAGGTTGGGAGTTTTGCTATTTTGGAGATAGGTTCATGCCCCAGAGGTGGGTCTGGCGTCTTTTAGAGATTGATGGCATTTCTAAGGTAGGAATATCTTTAGATATGTGCTATGACTGTGACTGGGCGGCTTAGCTTGGCAGGAGGGGTACTATTAGACTGCTGGGTTGTCTTCCCTGCTGGTGTTATGTTGTTGTTACGGTGGTGGTTGCCATGAAGCGCTGTACCAAATCAGTGTAGGGACCCACTTAAAAAGGTCATCATGAAGTGGTAAGTGGGCTTGTACATTTTGTGCATTATTATAGTACTAGGAATCTCATGTTCATGTTTATGCAGCAGCAAAAACTCGATGAGTAACATGGATGTGCAATTCATGAGGGAGATCTATCATGACTGGTATTTACTATGCCAGTCTTGATCTTCTGTGCGCTGGCGTGAGAGGCGACTAGTATAATAAGAGGCACGTGTCTCTCAATAAATTAGGTACATCTCTGGCCCTCCATATCCCAGAAACCCAAATCTATTCTAGCTAGAGGCCGCTAAAGACTTGAGCTATAACATATGTCAGATCTGGCATAAATAATAGTACATCCGTTAGGCCAGATAAGCACCTCCCATCCTGCTAAGCCACACCCCTTTAGAAATGCGCCCACAAGCACAAAAAGTTGCAAATTAATTGCAACAATTATGGCTTTTAAAATGACTCTGGAAGACATTGGTTCTCCTTGCAGAGATCCTGCTGGTAGGGATTCTCTAGGGGCAAATGGCAATGCTTTATGGGAACTGGTATGCAAAATAAGCAAGAAAAGTCGCTCTCTACTGCCACCTATTGGTGGCTGACCTGAAAGTCGATGTGCATTATTTTAAAGAGTTTTGAACCATTATGGAGAGTTCACAGTCAAACTAGAGACACCCATCCATAGACAGCTGCTCCGTTTCCGTACAGAGTATTGTAGGTATCTAGTTGGCCGTAAGGCTTCTGAATGGTACGGGTTCCGCCGCAGGGATCTAGTTGTAAAAGGAGTGATTCCAGTAGTGGCATTACATTACAGGGGTTGTCTGGTTTCCGATATTGATGACTTCTCCTCAGTAAAGGTCATCGATATCAGATTGGCGGGGGTTCAACTCCCGGCACACAATCAGCTGTTTAAAGAGAAGGCCGTGCAGCGGAAGAGCCAGTTGTAGTTACGCTCAGTCCCATCCACGTGATGCCGACAGCAATAAGGTAAACAGTGAACAGAATGCCACGCTGCGTCAGATAGCTGATCAGTGGGGGTGCCAGGAGTTGGACCCCCTTTAAGGAGAGGTCATCAATATCAGAAATTGGACAACCCCTTTAATGAACTGCATTGATATAATCATAGAGAAGTCTTTGAACCATTTCCAAGTTTAGTTCAACTAACTTGTTTTCTTTTATTCTTTTCGAGATTTTGATCAAAACTTTTTTTTAGTTCACAGAGACCTAAAATTCACACAATGCTGCATTTCTCTCACTAGGTTTCAGATCCAGCCTTAAAATATGCAATTGGCAGTGCAGACTTCGCAGTAGTAAAGAACAGAGCAAATATATGTTGTGGATGTGAGACAGCAAGCTTTGCTTTCACAGCTGTCAAATTACCCAAGGATAATTTGGCTGCCTGGCAGACTTTGGTTTTCGTCGGTATAAATAACAAATTACAATCACGCAGCTTGGCACTACCACAAACTCCATAAAAGTCAAAACCTTCGCTTGGTGTATGGGCGACTTTTAGCTGTGCGTCTGCTATAAAGTGTTTTATGACCATGTAATACTTTGGAAAGAATTATGCCGTGACTTTTATTATCGACATATTCTGCAATTTCTCCACATATTCTGCAATTTCAGAGAGTGTCACAGCCAGGGGGAAAAAAAAACTCACCTTCTCCCTGGGTGTGACGCTCTCCGCTGCGATTGGACAGCGCTACAACCAGGGGAGAAGGAGACGCCCACAGAGAAAGACTAAGTCTCCTCCTCATTGCTCCGATGCTAAAATTAGCATACTAGGCGGGAGAATACAATGGGGCCACAGCAGGTGAACGGAGCGGGCCCTAGGAAAAATAGTAAGTGCAGTTAGATCCCTGCACTACGTATCCCGATACTTAGTTTATAATGTTTGGACCCATGAAAGGTCCTCTTTAAGTGAATGAACCTGATCTGCAATACCAAGCACAGCCACTATACAATGTACGGCGCCGTGCTTGGTTTGCTATGAGCAGGCCGTAGAACTCAGAGCTCTACGACGTCTACAAACAGCAAATTAGTGGAGGCACTGGAAGTTGGACCCCTGCCAATCCTGAAGATAGGCCATCAATATAAAAATCACTGACATCACCTTTAATTAACATTTGGAGGTGTTTTTGTTATTTCTGATAGTCTTGTCACCAGGGCCGTCTTTAACAAGGGGCAAAAGGGGCAGCTACCCCGGGCCCAGTTGCTCCTGAAGGGCCCAAGGCAGCTTCCTCTTGAGCCCTGCTAGCCACTGCCCCGGGTGTCAGGCTGTCAGCTACACAGGGGGTGCTGCCATGCCACGCCTGCTGGCACCCCAGGCAGCGTACTGTGAGAGCTGTGATTCTCTAGGACCTTGAATGACATCATCACCATGTGACCAGTAACCTAGCAATATTACTGGTCACATGGCTATGAGGTCATCAAGGTCCTTTCTACCAGGAGTGTTGCTGTAGAAGTTTGCCTTAACTGTGGAGCTTTTTTTGTGAAGATTACATCAGAAAAAGGTGACAGGGGCTGTTATGCTAATATACTGTAAACTACTGTATAGTGTGGGGGCCTGTATACTGTGGGGGGATGTATACTGTATACTGTGGGTGCTGTATATTGTGGAGTGCTATACTGCTGTACTGTATAGTGTGGGGGGCTGCATACTGTATACTGTGGGGGCTGTACATTGTGAAGTGCTATACTGCTGTACTGTATACTGTGGGGGGCTGTATACTGTGGGTGCTGCATTGTGGAGTGCTATACTGCTGTACTTTATAGTGTGGGGTGCTGTATAGTGTGGGGGGCTGTATCGTGTATAGTTTGGGGTGCTGTATATGGTGAGGTGCTATACTGCTCTACTGTATACTGTGAGGTGTTGTATACTGTGGGCTGCTATACTGCTCTACTATATACTGTGGGGTACTGTATAGTGTGTGGTGCTATACTGCATACTGTGTGGTGCTGTATACTATAGGGTGCTATACTGCATACTGTGGGTTGCTGTATACTATAGGGTGCTATACTGCATACTGTGGGGTGCTGGGATGCACTGTAACACTAGGGTGAGCCGAGCCCCGGTCTCCTTCCTGCAGAGTGGTGCCCACTTCCAGCCTGGGCCCAGCTGCCAGAGCAATGATCCTGAGCCGCTGGAGTCTTGGAGTCTTCAGAACTTGAAGTTTTTACAGTCATTCACTGGACTCTACCAGATGTGTGGATTTTTTGTGTGTGTGTTGTGGTGGAGGGCGTGATTGCCTGCTAAGGTGTGGGAAGGTGGGATCCAGGGGGCCCAAGTAAATTTTTGCCCAGGGTCCAATCAATATTAAAGACGGCCCTGTTTCTCACTGATCACTTGAGCCTGCATTTATGTTCTGCAGCTCTCTTTTCAGCTTTACTGTGGAGATTGGAACAAAGCCAGCAGGGTACTCTATCATTAACCCCTTCAACCACTGTGACATTCCTGTATGTCTGAACTATTAAGTTCTTCATGGTGAACACTGTAACAGAAAAAAAAAGAAAAACACGATTCGTCATTTTTAGTCACCTTTCCTCCCCAAAAAAATTTATCAAAAAGTTGTATGTACCACAAAAATAGTACCAATGAAAACTAAAAAAGTAAAGCAAAAAAAAAACTTTACAAGTTTGGTATCACTGTATTCGTATTGAGCAGAATAAGAACGTCATGTAATTTTTTTTAGCACACTGTGAATGCCATGATGTTTTTTTGCAATGGGATATTTTTTTGTTTTTTCAATTTAGCCCCAAAAAAGAATCTTTTTTCCCCTAGACATGGTAAATTAAATGGTGCCCTTAAAAAATGCAACTTATCCCACAAAAAATAAACCCTCATATGGCTATGTGAATGGAAAATTTAAAAAGTTATGGCTATTGGAACACGAGGAGTTTAACAATAAAAATACAAAACCAAAATTGGGACCAGTACTTAAGGTATTAAATGGCATTTAAAGGGGTTTTCCAGGATTTTCTTATTGATGGCCTTTCCGCAGAATAGGTTAGCAATATGAGATCACTGGGGGTTCTACCCCAGGCATTCTTGCCAAACAGCTGTTTGAAGAGACCTACCAAGGCCATGTGACATCACGTTTATTGGTCATATGACCTAGGTGCAGCTCTCCTCTAATACTGAAAATTCACTAATATTAGCAGTATATTGTATACATTCCAATTTTTTTATAATACAAAAACTCACGCCTTCTTATGTATACAGGTGAACATCAACCATTATTTACTTATATATTGTATTCCAGTGCTAACATAGCTGGGGGTTTTCTAAGTGCTTTATATTGATGACCTATTTTTCAGGAGAGGTCATCAGTATCTGATTGGCAGGGTTTTGACTCCCTGCACCCTCGCCGATCAGCTGCTTGAAGAGGCATTTGTGGTCCAGTGAGCACAGTGGCCTCCTAGCAGCTTAACCTAGGCAAGTAAACTCACATTCATCAGTTATGTGCCCTAAACACCTCTTAGTCCCATTCAAGTGAATGAGGCTGAGCGGCGATACCTAACACAGGAAAAAGACAATACTGTGCTTGGTAAGCGACAAAAGATCGCAACACTCATTAGAGCTCTGGTGAGCTCTGTGGCTTCTTTAAACAGCCTATTGATATTAATGCTAGAAAGTCAGACCCTTGCCAATCTCATTTTGATGACCTATCCTGAGAATAGGCCATCAGTATGAAAAACCTGGAAAACCCCTTTAAGGACAGATCAAAGCAGTATAGTACAGCAAGTGGCGTAAATAATACAAGATAACAGCAATACACACCGAGTTCTGTATGCAGCTCGTCTTCCACGCATCCTAGGGACTTTATTAGCTGCACACACACCCTGCTACTGTGATGTAGCCGGGAGAGGTTGTTGTTGAAAAAATACACCATTACCTCGTGGCTGCCCTCCTGCCCTAGGCACTGATCCTCCAGTGGTTTTTGGAGAACATGGCCCTGATTATAAATACCAAAATGCAGAGTAGCTGACCGTCTCTGCCAGAACTGGGCTAGCAGCAGGAACTATTTATTGCTGTGTGTATGGTACATGCATCACTATCTTCCTAAATAGTGATTAGCAGCAGGGGCTATATTCGAATTTGCGATATTTCACGAATATTTGGGTGAATATTCGTCATATATTAGCGAATTTGAGATTATTTTCTTGATTATTTTCGTGAACTATCGGCAATGTAATATTTGCGTAATGCACGCGAAATACAGGCTTGGGTAACTTTTGCTACATTTTCCAAGCTGCTAGAAGTTTCCTGAGACTCGAGAAAATGGTTGGCACGGCAGAACATAAAAAATGGCTTTATATGCAGTTAGAGTCGGCACTAATTTGTCACAGGTGGTGTTGCAGAAAGCTGGAACTTATAAATAAACATCCGACTGGCTTGATCCCAAACTAAGGAGCATATGGGTGAGCCCTATAAAACCCCTAGAGCTCTCCCTGACTGCTATGCCCATGCAAAGGTCTTTATGGTAGACGATTGCATGCCCACGTACCTAATACTGTGTGACACCTGAAAACCCTATAATAGTGAGGGGACATGACCACCGGCTCCCTGCACTTAATACGGACGGAGTCAGGGTCACCTAAAATCAAGCCAGAAAGGAAACACAAATAAAGGAAAAAGACTTATCTGAGGAGTAGCAGCCTCCAGCAGTGAACAACTCATCCAGGAAGTAGTATAAACCGCAAAGTGAGGCAGTATGGGAGGGAATATAAAGGGAGACAATTAGTCTAAATAGGTGACAGCTGGGAGAAGGAAAGGAGATGACAAAGTTAAACCAAAACAAAGAACGTCATGCAAGAGGTAGAGAAGAACATCTAACAGACCTTCTCATAGAACTGGCGGTGACAGTATCCCTCCCTCTACGGGTGGACTCCGGACACTCAGAGCCCACCTTCTCAGGATGAGACTTATGGAAAGCCCTGATGAGACGAGTGGCCTTAATGTCCGCCACTGGGACCCACATCCTCTCCTCAGGACCATAACCCTCCCAATGAACGAGGTACTGGAGAGAACCGCGGATAATGCGAGAATCCACAATCCTAGAGACCTGAAATTCAAGATTACCATCAACAACAATCGGAGGAGGTGGCAAATAGGAGGGTACAGTGGGTTGGACATAAGGTTTTAATAGGGACCTGTGAAAAACATTATGGATCTTCCAAGTCTGAGGAAGATCAAGACGGAAGGCAACGGGATTGATGACGGACAAGATCTTGTAAGGCCCAATTAACTTAGGACCCAACTTCAAGGAGGGAACCTTCAGTTTGATATTCTTTGTAGACAACCACAGCAGATCACCCACATTCAGGTCCGTACCAGGCACACGTCTCCTATCCGCCACACGCTTATATCGCTCACTCATTCTCTTCAGATTACCCTGAATCTTTTGCCAAATAAATGACAAAGACAAGGAAAATCTCTCCTCATCAGGTAAACCAGAAGACCCCTCTCCAGAGAATGTCCCAAACTGCAGATGAAACCCATATGCACCAAAAAATGGTGACTTATCAGAGGACTCCTGGCGACGGTTATTTAAAGCAAACTCAGCAAGGGACAAAAAAGAACACCAATCCTCCTGATTCTCCGCCACAAAACAGCGCAGATATGTCTCCAGATTCTGATTGACGCGTTCGATCTGACCATTCGACTGCGGGTGAAAAGAGAACGACAACCGAACCCCCAAGCGAGAACAGATGGCCTTCCTGAATCTGGAAACAAATTGCGTGCCACTATCAGAAACGATGACTGAAGGAATGCCATGCAATTTAACAATGTGATCAACAAACGCTTGCGCCAGCGTCTGAGCATTGGGTAACCCAAGAAAGGGAATGAAATGCGCCATTTTGCTAAAACGGTCCACTACTACCATAATCAGTCTTCCCCGAGGAACGAGGCAGGTCCATAATGAAGTCCATGGACAGATGCGTCCAAGGACGGGAAGGAATGGGTAACTGAAGGGGAGAACCCGATGGCTGTGACTAAGGGACCTTAGCACGAGTGCAGGTCTCGCAGGCTGCCACAAAACTCTCAACCATCTTACGAAGAGCCGGCCACAATAGAATCTCTGAGCAATGAGATCCACTGTGGCTCTACTCCCTGGGTGCCCAGCAAGGACAGTATTGTGGTGCTCCTTAAAAACCTTGTGTCGTAAGCGAGAGGCACAAACAACCTCCCAGGGGGACAAAGATCAGGAGCCTCTGCCTGGGCTGCCTGAACCTCTGCCTCCAAATAAATGGGACCTGGTTCTTCAAAGTTCCCCCCTCCCGGAAAACAACGTGACAGGGCATCCGCCTTCACATTTTTAACCCCAGGGCGGAAGGTAACAACAAAATTAAACCTTAATTTGCTGATAAAGAACAGCCGTTTTCGGCTTTGCAAGCAAAGCTCCTGAAGAAGCGTTGTAGCGAAACCCGGGTCGGCCGTCTGTGCCGGCTGATCTGAATGCTTGTTATATTTTTAATTTTGTGAGTATAATAAATTAATTTTTATAATCGCACACCTTAAGTGCTTCACTATCCTCCACGTTTCTCTGGTTTATGACGGTGGCGGTGACATAATGATGCGAATATTTTGTCGCAATACATGAAACTTCACATTTTAGCAGGTCTGCATGTATGTATGGACAGCAGAACCTAACACCCTGCACTGCAACAGCTACACTGACTATCTCCCACTAACTATCTGTAATATATATATATATATATATATATATATATATGCTATCTAACTATCTATCTAATGTAATGAGTGGAAAGCACAGAGCACAGCAATGACACTGCTCTCTCTCTCTCAGACTTTAAAAAAACTACAGAAAATGGCTGCTGGGGAGGTTCTTATATAGTAAGGGGTAAGCAACTTTCCTATTGGTTGCTAGGGATGTTGCTAAGCTCTGACAAAGACATTGCAGCCTTCTCATTGGCCCACAAGCAAGAAGGGAGGTTACTGATGAAAAAAAATCTAGAATATTTGAATATATATCACTATATTCTAAATATTTGCAAATTCTTGAAGTGCCGATATTCACGATTCTAATATTCACGCCCAACACTATTCCTAAATACTGAAGTGTACCAAGGCTAGGAGCAGACCGATCGTTTCATTTGTATATGTTAGAAATGAGTGAATTTCTTCAAATGTGTTCCAAATTTGGTCCCAATTTGCCAAATTTTTCAAAATGTTTAATTCGTACCCAAGTCAAATATGCTCCAATTACCCTAAAAGTTGGTAGATAACACTCTCTGGTCTCCTAAGATGTTTATTTTATCTGGAAAGGAGAGAAGAAGGGAGAGAGCCTAGTATTCTACTCTGCACTTTCTGGTCTCCTAAGACATTTATTTAATCTGGAAAGAAGAGAAGGGAGAGAGCCTAGTATTCTACTCTGGATTTCTAGGCTATATATATATATACATACATGCATTGTCTGGGAGGTACTCTATCTCATTACAGAGAGCACCTAGAATGCATAGTGTATGGAATATTGTAGGCCAGGCTATGGCCCTCAGGGTTTCTGGGAGATATTCAAATTAGTGTTGATCGCGAATATTCTAACCACAAATTTTTATTGCGAATATTGGCACTTCGAGAATTTGCGAATATCTAGATTATAGAGCTATATCTTTGTAATCGCGAATATTCTAGATTTTTTTTTCATCAGTACCCATAATCCCTCACTGCTTCTTGCTTGTGGGCCAATGAGAAGGCTGCAATAGCTTTAAAATAAAAATTTTATCGTCAATTTTCCGATTGCTAATTTTCGGAATCAAGAAAATAATGACTGGAGATCACGAATTTGCGAATATATGACGAATAATCGCCCAAATATTAGCAAAATATCGCAAATTCAAATATTGTCCCTGCCCTTCATCACCGATTCAAATTAGCTTTCCTAAGCCTATCCCATGCCATGTAAGATGCTAATTTTCATATATTTTTCCTAGAAACCTAGAGAGGCCCTAGAGGGGTTGACTGGCTTACAATACCCCTCATGCATACTTGGCACCCTCCGCAAGGAGAAATATTACCCCAACCAAGGCCTTTCATTCCAAAACATTTGGGTTCATTACAATCCCAAGTTTTTAGGAAATTTGGGACAAATTCTGAACGGGTAGAATCGATTCACTCATCCTTAGTTAATGTTAATCCTTGATGGATGGAAATATATGGGACAAAGATAATCCCAGAGGTATGCTCAAGGTTCACATTGTCAATACTATAGATGAGCGAATTTATTCAACACAAATTTTGTACATTCAAGTTGTATCCGAATTTTGTAGGTCCAGTATCGATTTTTGAGTATAAGCAATGAGCATCATTTATCGATGCATTTTGTGTCATAAAAACTGAAGTATGGTAAATCACTTGTGGTCAAAGTGCACCTGACAGTAATACCGGACTTTATATGACGGCACAAATCGTGTTATTTTTTTATTAGATTTGCGATGTTCATCTTTTAGAAAGCATTAAACTAACATCACATAAAGCACAGTCAAAGCAAACTCCACTGACAAATCTTTCAACTGCATTCTGAAAATCATCTCAGACAGTGTTTTTGTGAAATTGTCAAGATAATTTAACTAGTATGAAGCAAACAAAAAGATGCTGCGGTGAAATCATTGCTACTAGGAGTTTCAGTTATGTATATGAAATTCCCAAGAGATCGCGAGCAAGATTAACAAGAAAGACAAAAGAAAATATATACGCTCGCTCAGAAAATGCACACATTGAATCAAGTAATTCTTCTGTTTGGCTTCATCTTAGAATCAACATGAAGTGGGACGCTTAAAGAACACCTGCCGTCACACCTTTCAAATGTCAGCAGGATTAACTCATGTAAACCAAGGTAGGGTTGATCCTGCTGATTAAAATCATACCTGTCTTCTGAAAATTGGTTGCAGCAGCTGTGGTGCACTGAGGGGCTAGGTTCCACCCCTTGGCGCACTGAAGCCCTCACTTGCATAAAGAATAAAAGTCTTTTTTTTTTTTATGCTGACTGATTTCACAAGTCAGGTATAATTTTAATCAGCAGGATCAGCTATAGAGCATTGTGGGGCTATTATAGATTTTAATTTAGCGGCGTCTTGTTTTCTGCAAGAACATTGGATCGGATATGTTGAATTCCACCAAGATCGGCTGTACGGAAAAAGTTGTCCGAACCCACCAAAATTTGAATGTCAGGTCCTTTACCACCAACACAGGTCACAAAACAGTTCAGTGGACACAACCCCTTTCTCGACTTACTGGTAAGAGTTTCAATGAAGGTGATTAGATTGTTAAAGGGGTTATCCAAGTTTTCAAACAGCCTCCCCCCGCCATGTGCCAGGCCCCTCACAGGTAATATACTTACCCCACTCCCAGCGCTGCTCTTGGTCCCCGCACCGCCGATGCTGCTTCTCCCTGTACACGGATGAAAACATCCAGTGTCGGGGGGAGCAGCCAATGGCAGATGGGGAAGAGCCTCCCTAGCATCGCGGGTGACGCTAGTCCCCGTTCCTGCCTGCCCTTTAATCTTTTAGTTGTAGACTAACCAATGGTGTTATGTGAAGTATGAGCTTTGGTTAATTGAATAATTGATTGAATTGATGCAAAGTAACCCTTTCTTAGTTTTATGTAAATAAAGGTGCGCCTTAAGGGCTGAAAAATAAGATAGGCTGCTTTTGTCAGCATCCCAGAGCTCCTGTTCTTCATGTTGATTGATCTTGTGTGAAGGCTTTTCGATGGTATCCCTTGAATTCGTTTTCATGTGATATTTTGGGTATTGTAGATGTCATTTACATTTGTATGGTTTATTGTGATTGGTCAACTTGGACAAAGCTTGTGTAGTAAAATTTTATACATCTTTTTGCTTTAGTACCATGCATGATCAAACCCAAGATGATGATGGCATGGGACCCAAATGCGTACATTCCAGGATACTTCTGCTTGATTGAAATGGTCCACAGTAGTGAGCAGAATTATGACGGAGAAATCTTTTCTTTGTGGCATGGGGAAGGATACCTTTCTACTTAGTTAATCCTGTAGCTCTGCTCTAGAGGGTACTGTTTCTCATTGAGGATATGGCATACTTTTTTTTTTTTCTTTTCCATGGAGCATTGTCTGAAATATAAATCCCTATACACTACTGAGCTACTATTGATGCAAAGTATTTCAGAAATTGATCTAAAAATGTTGGTAGTAGTTAGTGTTTAACGAATTGAAGTATCCGAAGTAGACTTTGATCCGAATTTCAGGGGAAATTTGATTCACCGCGAAGCCGAATTTCCTCATGCTTCGTGGTAACGAATCAATTTTCCCTGAAATGATGGTAAAAAAAATCATACTCACCTTATCGATTTGAGTGTGCAGTGGCAATATTTAATCCTGTGTGAAATATTGCGTGCAGTGATGTATGATGTCACTACGCTGGCCGGTGTGATGACGTTATCGCATACCATGCAAGATTTCACGCGGGATCTTCAAGATGGCCAGCGGCTGCCTCTTTGTGCTCCAATGGATAAGGTGAGTATTTTTTCATTGTTTTAAGCACTGAAAGCCCTCACTATTATTCCCAGATGCCACAATCAATAATTAACACGGCATCTAAGGGGTTCAATGATGGGAGAGTGGTATAATTTCCGTTCCCCGTAATTTCGCTTGCTACTTACAAAGAAATGAGCTTTGCGACATAGTAATTTGTCACTAATTAAATGATTTTGTGAAATTCGGCGAAGCAGCCGAATCTAATTTTTGTAAACTTGGCTCATCACTAGTAGTAGTACCCAAAATACCATTACAAGACAAGCATGAGGAAATCTCCGATGGAAACTGGGACACTTGGGAATTTTGTATCTTCGTGCAGCAGATTTTCAATACATGACCTACAATTATTTCAGAGATACATCTTCTGACGTCACCATTTTGCAGTATCAGTATGACAGTTTTGGGGATTCACTCTGGTAGTTAGGATTAGTGGGTGCAGCACAGAGGCAAATTAAAAGTTCTTGGTTCAAAACATCTGTTTATTCACACGTGAAAGCAAAACAAAAATGCAAGTTGCTTGCCGATCGTTCACACACATGAAAAGTTCATATACAAAACAGTTACCTTTTCTCCACATTTGGTGGAGGATGCGGGCAAGTGCAGTGAGGCTGGCGTGAACGCCAATATATTTTTTGGGGCACGGTTGTATGTCGTACATCAAACCAGCGGTATTACAACCCATACCCCACGACAAAATGGAGGCTGTTTTGAAAGCCCTCCTGGAAGCTAGTCTACAGCAGCGAGAGACCAACCTGAACCAACGGGAGGCTAATAAGCAACAGCAAGAGACCAACCAGTTGCTACTACAACACGTGATGGCTTTGCAGACAGCAGGAGCAACCTCAAGCATCCACGATGCCCAGAAAGCAGTCCGTGCAGCGATCCCTAAGATGACACCCTCAGACGACATTGAAACCTACCTGGTGATGTATGAGAAAGTTGCCACCAGGGAAAAGCTGCCCCAAGACCAGTGGCCTGAGGTCATCGCTCCTTTCCAGGCATCAGAGTCCCAGCATGTATTTTTTAACTTGCCAAACGATCAAGCGGCCGACTCCCCGAAGATAAAGGGTGAGATTTTGGAAACACTGGGGGTAAATGTTTTGGTCTGGGCCCAGCGGGTACATCAGTGGGGGTTTCAGCCGGCTGAGCCCGTGAGACCTCAGTATTATAACTTACTCCACCTTTTGCAAAAGTGGCTACAGCCTGGTGTGCTGAGTCCCACGGCTATGCTGGATAGACTATTGGCTGACATATTCTGAAGGGCACTGCCACCCCCTCTCCAGCTCTGGATCGGCCAGGTATCTCCTGGAAATAGTGGACCTGGTGGAACGCTATGAGGCCACTAAGAATCTTAAGGGGCATTATTTCAGGAGGGGGGCAGGTAAACCCCAGAACTCCCCGCCCAGGCCCAACGGTATGAGCCTGTGAAACGCCCCTGGGAGGTTTCCACTATAGGCTGGACCCAGGTAATCTCCTGGCGGTGTCAGAAACCTGGACATATAAGAGCTGAGTGTCCCCATCAGGTTGAGCCCATGGACACTAATTGTGGTTACCGTCAGTCACTGTATGCTATGAAACTGTGTGCCACGGGTACCCCGGAGGCTCTAGACCACTTGTGCCAGGTGGAAGTGGGAGACTACTCGCGCTGCTGAACTCAGGGATCTTGGGGACCCTAGTAAGGGCTACCCTAGTGCGGTCCGCTGAGTATACTGGCCGGAAAGTTGGGGTGATGTGCATTCATGGAGACTTAAAAGACTACCCCACAGCACTGGTGACTAACCACTGTAGCCAGCAGGTGGACCCACAAAATAGCAGTAGCCACAAACTTGCACTACAAACTTATAATAGGGAGAGACTTTCTGGGTTTCCTGGCCCTATGGCCGGTTGTGAGAGTGACTGGTGCCCCTGAGTCAGGGGTGAGCCCAGAAGATTGGCCTTGTTCAGGAGGATGGCCAGAACCCTGGGAACTTGAGGCCGAAGAGCCAGCAGTAGGGGTGACCGACACCTCGGTGGAAGATGGGGAGACCACCCTGCGTAGGGTAATGGTGTGAGACGTGAGGGAATATGGTAATAGTTGATGGGATACCCCAACAACCTGGGGCCGAGTTTCCCCGTTTTGTGGTCCACCAGAATATGCTATATCAGGTAAACCAGCTGTGGGGTGAACCCATTGAACAGTTGGTGCCACGGTTTATCAAACTCGTGTTAGAGTTAGCCCACCAACATGTTCTCGGGGGTCATCTGGGACTGCAGAAGACACAGGACCGGATACTACAACGGTTTTACTGGCCCAGTGTGTTTAGAGAGGCGGATGACTTTTGTAAGTCTTGCTCGAACCTGCCAAACAACTAGCCCCCAGCACCTGTTCTGCAGTCCCTTAGTGCCTCTCCTGATTATCGAGACTCTATTTGAAAGATAGGCCCAGTACCGAAGTCCGCTAGAGGGCACCAACATATAATGGTAGTCCTAGACTACGCCACTCGGTACCCGGAGGCAGTGCCACTTCGACATACATCGGCCAAACTCATAGCAAAGGAGTCAATGGAGATGTTCTCCAGAGTGGGGCTACCTAAAGAGGTTCTGACTGACCAGTAGACCCCTTTTATGTCCAAGGTCATGCAGGAACTCTGTAAGTTGCTGAACATCAAGCAGATACGGATGTCCGTCTATCACCCACAAACTGACGGCATAGTAGAAAGGTTTAATATAACTTTAAAACCATGTTAAAATGAGTAGTGTCTAAGGATGGGAAGGACTGGTACCTCCTTCTGCCCTATCTTATGTTTGCAGTGCGAGAAGTGCCCCTGGCCTCTACTGGGTTCTCACCCATCAAACTTTTTTATGGCAGACATCTATATGGTCTGTTGGATATAGCCAAAGAGGCGTGGGATCAACAACCCACACCATATAAAAGCGTTATTGAATATGTTACCCAGATGCAGGAACGTATGGAAACTGTGTTTCCGCTGGTAAAGGAACATATGGAGGCAGCTCAGCGAGCTCAAAGTCGGGTGTATAATCAACAGGCTCGGGTCTGGATCTTTAACCCGGGTGATCGGGTATTGGTTCTGGTACCGACAATGGACAGTAGGTTACTGGCTAGGTGGCAGGGACCCTACGAGGTACTCAAAAAGGTTGGAGAAGTAAACTACAAGATACACCAGTGGTGTATCTGGCGGTGGAAGCCAGAGCAGGTGTACTATGTGAATTTGCTCAAACCTTAGAAAGATAGGGAGACCAGTACTGTTAATAGCCCGCAGCAGAGTTTTCTAGGAGGAGAGGTTCCGGACCCTCAGTCTGATGTAAGGGAAGCGGTTGCCACAGTAAAGATTGCTGACAGCCTCTCCTCTAAACAGACTCAGGAGGCCAGGGAGTTCATCAGCAGGAACACAGACATGTTCTCAGACCTCCCTGGATGCACTTCCATAATTCAGCATGACATTGTCACTGAGCCTCAGGCCAAAATCCGGTTGAAACCATACTGGGTACCTGGGGCTCAGCGACAAGTCATCTTGGAAGAAGTGCAGCTAATGCTGCAACTAGACATCATTGAGGAGTCCAAAAGTGTGTGGGCCAGTCTTAATACCAAAGCTGGACGGGTCGTTACGATTCTCTTGCGATTCAGTGTTTATTCACACGTGAAGGCAAAACAAAAACGCAAGTTGCTTGGTGATAGTTCACACACATGAAAAGTTTATATACAAAACAGTCACCTTTTCTCGTGGGTCTTACTTCACACCCTGTTGGAAGTTCTGCTTTGTCAAGTCCACAGGCAGGCGTTAGGCGGCCTGTTCGCCCACACAGGGGTCTGAGCCCTCCAGCCCAACTCAAGACATGGATCCCAACACAGCATACAGATCACAGCACACAGACCTCCTGAGCTCCACTGTCAGACGGAGGTAATCCTTCCCACCTGGCAGTGCTGGTTGGTTTTTATGCCTGGCAAAACCCGTCCTGGAACATGGGGAGTAGTCACCCACCCATCACTTTGACTACTCCCAGTAAGAGCCGTCCCAGATCAGCTATTACAGCCACACTAAGTATCAAGGTGTCAAATAGCAACTGCTGCTGACACATAAAAACCGGCTCTTCCTCCACTGAGGCCAGGAACCTCGGTGACATGTACCTATCATCCATGATCATTCCTTGTACCTTCTTACACAGTATACAGTACATATTTCTTCTAGGATCTTCCCACTTTCTCCTACTTCCTTCCCTTGGTTCATATGTTCGTTCAGGTCTGTCTTGGGTTGACCTCCCTGTGTAGGGATTTACACAGCTACTAAAACACTCAATCAGCACACAGTAAGTTACCCCTAGTGACAACATACTTTTCTTTATTTGAACACAATGGAGGAGATTTATAATAACTGTCAAAATTTAGACAGCTTAAAGGGATTTTCCAGTGCAAAAAGATTGATGGCAGTGGGCTCAGACTGGCTTAAAAACATAACATTTCCCAAGAATTGTCTTTGTCCTGAGATGGCATGAAGTAGAGAGTGGTGAGTATCAGTGCTTTCATGATTTTAAGCCACCCTGAGCCCACTGACACAATTTTTAAAAAGCTATACTAGAGAGGAGATGCACCAAATTTATGACAGTGGCACACACTCCGTGATAGACTTGGATCATCTTGATAGACTTTAATTTTCCTTAAGTCAGCTCTTTGTGATACACTTTAAAGAATAGCTACAATATTATTTCACCTAAAATGTCCATTTTAGCAATTCCCTGCATTCCCCATATAATGACCGTTCTGGAGCATCTATCCTTATGACTATGTTGTGCCATTCCTTTATTATTCCTGGTAGAATTCTGCATGAATAATTTGCCAGCAGTCTGCAATAAAGGTTTTACTGGCTGTTACCAATTGGGGGTGTGTCTCTGCACAGTCTGACACGGGCAGCACTGATTGGATAGTGTCAGACTGTGCAGGGACACAACCCCAAACTGGTAGCACCCATCTAGACCTTGATTGCATACTGCTGGCAAGTCATTCATACAACTGCAGTAGAAAGAATAGAGGAATGGCCCAACATACAATCATTATTGCATGGGAAACACAAGTACTTACTAAAACAGACGTCAGGAGAGGTGGCACGTCCTGTTTTAGAGCATTCTAAGCCATAAACCTTTCTAGACACTTTAAAACTGTCTAGTGAGGCACAGAAAGTGTTTAAAACACAAAATAAATTTTTGAGCCAGATTTTAGCATATCTTGCTTAGTAAATCTCCCCCACTTTTTTATCGCGAGCAGATCAGAGGAGATTTCTGGGTACATGCTCCTTCAGTCACCCTCTAGCTTGCATCTACATGGGGTTATGTAAGTGGCGCTTTCAATGCATTATCAGTTTTGAATACATTTTGCTTTAAATGATGTAGAAATCTTGTTTGTGAGTAATTTTTATATAAAACATTCAAGAATTTGCTTTTGAGCTTACAGCCCTTATAATCGCCAGGGTGGGTCTGATTTGTCTTAATAGGTTTTGCCAAAACAAATATTCTACATTTTTCTAACCAGTACCTGATTCAGAATAATTTTGTAATTGCATGTAATTAAAAAAATTGTATAGTCACTGAGCTATTTAATAAAATGTATCTGTATAGCGCCACCTGCTGTTTGTACTTTTCCTTATTTCATGTCCACCTCACTGAGGTTGTCGCACATGCTCAGTTTAAATCTTTAACTGTCATCAGACATATCTTCTTTTAGAAGCTGTGGCAGTTAGAGGGAAAAGGCTACAGCAGAAAAGACATGCCCCATGAGAAAAGACACTCCCCCAGAGCTGCCAGCGGGAAATAAATCTAGCAGAGCAATTGGACCAATGAACGGGGAGATCCGTGGTTCCACATAGGGTGTTGGACGGGTTCTAGCATTGTTATGAAGAGATTGTCATGTACTATATGATATCTGATATTTTTCACATTAATCGTGGCATAATTCCTTTAAACAGGAAGTTAAAAGTTTATATTGCTGGGTGTCTGCCCTCCGCGTTTCTCTGTGGAAAGTACTGATCATCGTCATGTTATTAACTATTCTATTGCCAGGAATCATTATGCTGTGATGGAGCAGCGCCTAATGGTCCTGTTTCCCCTATGAGAAGACCTGACAGCGATGAGTTAATGTAACAGCCGTGGCTCTGAAAATGTCAGCGAGGCTAGCTGAATGTCTAATTTATTATCAATGGGTAGAAAAACTCTTATAATAAGAAAGATGAATTCAACTTGTGAATTTACATCTCCAAGTGGTTATTAGAGAGATGATTTTTCCCGGCTACCAGTGTGTTTCCCTCTGTAGGTATCTCGGAAATTTGAAAGGTGTGCCGGCAGGAGTCCCGGACCCCCGACAGCTGTGTATCTCCATCTTATAATCCTGAGGCTTGATATTCAAAGAGCAAACACTACATCTCCTAGGAGGGAGGCTGCCTAACTATCCCCGGCACTTTTTATGTGCGAAAATCATAGCAGTCAAATGTAACTCTCAGGTTTTATGCTTTTTCCGGCTTTGATAAAAGTCAATTAAATCGAACAATATTGTAGATTTTTCTTCTGTTCAAGAATTCTGCAGTGAGGGTGGGCAACCATTTTTTTGTTCAGGATGAGTCTAGATTAATGAGGAGGAATCGTGTCAAGTTGCTAAAAAGCAATGAAATCTTTACAATGCCATTGATGTCTCTAGTACATAGTCAATTGACAGTTTACAAATATTGCCTCGCAGCACAAAAGGGTTGTATAATGTAGCGCCTAGACTGGAGGACAACTGAAAAGATCAAAAGAGGAAACTAAATTGTAGTTGAAAATACTGAAACTGTTATAAATATAGAAGAGGATGTGACAGAGAAGACAGAGCGGGTAGATTGTATCATTTTAGAATTGAGGCAACTTTTTTGGGGGTTGGAGGGGAAAGGTATAGGGAAGGGAAGAGTGTTGGGATAGAAAGGGTAAAATGAATGGTATAGGGAAGGGAAGGATGAAAGGAAGGAAAGGGTATAGACAAAGGAAAGGTGAAGGGAAGGAAAAAGTATAAGGAAGGGCGAAGAAAGGCAGAATGAAGGGTATAGGGAAGGAAAGGGTACAGGGAAAGGAAGGGTGAAAGGAAGGGTATAGGGAGAGAAATGGTGAATGGAAGGAAATAGTAAAGAGATAGGAAAGGTGAAGGGAAGGAAAAAGTACAAGGAAGGGTGAAGAGAAGCAGAATGAAGGGTATAAGGAAGGAAAGGGTATCGGGATAGGAAGGGTGAAAGGAAGAGTATAGGGAAGGAAAGAGTATAGGTATAGGAAGGGTGAAAGAAAGGGTATAGGGAGGGGAAGGGTGAATGGAAGGAAATGGTATAGAGAAAGGAAAGGTGAAGTGAAGAAAAACGTGTAGGGAAGGGTTAAGAGAAGAGAAGCAGACTAAAGGGTATAGGGAATGTTAAAAAGAAGGGAAGGGTGTAGGGATAGGAAGGGTGATAGGAAAGGAAGGGTATAGGGAAGGGAAGAATATAGGGAGGGAAAGGGTGAATGGAAGAAAATAGTAAAGAGATAGGAAAGGTGGAGGGAAGAAAAAAGTATAGGGAAGGGTAAAGAGAAGCAGAATGAAGGGTATAGGGAAGGTTGTAAAGAAGGGAAGGGTATAGGGAAAGGAAGGGTAAAATGAAAGGAAGGGTGAAGGGAAGAGTATAGAGAAAGGATGGGTGAAGGAAAAGAAAAGGTATAGGGAAGGGTGAAGAGAAAGGGAAGGGAAAAGAAGGATAAAGGAAATGGTATAAGGAAGGAAAGGGTATAGGGAAGAGTATAGGGGAAGGGAGGGGTGAAGGAAAGGGATGGATATATGAAAGGGTGCAGGCAAAGGATGGGTGAAGGGAAGGGAAGGAAAAGGAAGGACATATGGAAGGGAAATGTATAAGCAAAGGTTGAAGAGAAAGGAAGGGTATAAAAAAAAAGGGAAGGATATAAGGAAGGATGAAGAGAAGGGAGGGGATAGAAAGGGTAGAGGAGAAGGTCAGGGCCACATTGCTCTGTTACTGCAAAAGCACCACATTGCCCTACGTTCAAACAACTTTGGAAGTTCATCCCCTGCAACAACTTGTACCATATGACATACTGTATGTATAGGTCATACATGTCTAATAGTATTTTGAAGGGAAGAAATAAAAATCACCTTCAAGAAGTCTGTGCTGCGGCAAAGTCTAACACTTTTGCCTTTTGCTATTTTTTTTTGCAGTGCCAAAAATTAAGGGATAAATGGCAGCTCAGCTCGGTGCTCAGCTCTGTAAATTACTTTACTAGCAAAGCTTAGATGAATTTTGAACCGTGGCACATCATTCACTTCAATACACCCAGGATCTATAAGCGACATCATATAACACAGTAACTTTTAGAAGTCCTAGCTTCTTAGACGAAGTTTGCATTTCGAAGACTTTGCTAAATGAGCTGCTTCTCTGGCCAGTTCTACCGCCTCAATCTAAATAGGCTGTAAATATTTCCTTGCAAGAACTACTTATTGATCAGACCGGAATGCAATTAAACAGTTGGCCGGTCACAGCAAAACTTCCCTTGTTGTTTTGTAGCTTGTGTTCTTGGCCCTGAGCTTTTCATGGAAAAGAGCCAGACTCTATATTAAAGTTATCTCCTGTGATAAAGATTGAGTTACCTCAGCTATGGAACAACTTAAAACGTATGCATGATTATGAGGTTTTAGGAGTCCTATTAAAGCAACATATTTTTTTTACATTCACATTTAATTATATACAGTGTATACATGAATGATGGTAACTAGTGATGAGTGACGTTTTGAAAAATTCATCACTTCATCACGTAGCACATTTAGTGGGTGTACTAACAGAGAGCGGCGATTGCGCCGTCCCCTGTCATTGTACCCCTTAAATGCCGTGTTGAAAGGTGATCGCGGCATCTGATATTACAGTGTAATTTTTTTTATTTTATTAATAAAATCATACTAACCCTCATCCATCATGAACAGCAAATTGAGTTTTCCCTGAAATTCGGATCGAATTCCACTTTGTCAGGTTTGATTCACTCAACACTGATGGTAACCACAAGATTTTCATATTACATTAGTCAACCTCAAAGATATCTAAAGCTAGAAGATGGTTATGGGGCCAATTGGCCTTTGGTTTAGTCATAGTAGCATAATAAATAAAATACATTTTGATATCCTTAGGAAGAAACCCTGACACATAAAAGGTGTTATACCATAAACTAACAATTAAAAATCTGGTGTATTCCACACGGTTGTTTTAACTATAACAATCCAAAAATATTTTACACTCCAGTGTAATGTTCACCCTTTTCAGATTTTTTCAGTCAACCCTCTGCAACTTTGATCTCCTCCCTTTCTGTGGGTAGGCGGCAGCTCATCCTATGGGATAATCAAGCTCCTGTATCTCTTGTGTGCATTGTAGTCAGCTCTTTTAATTCCTTCCTCTCCTACAGTAAATATGGGATGTAACATGTGCGCCAGTTTTTTGGTGCAATTTGAGCCAGGATTTTTGCAGACTTGGTTTAGTAAATCTACTCTAAATAGGTTACATTTTTTTATATTGCAGCTATTTGTATTTTAATTTCTAAAACTATTTGTATTTTAATTTCTAAAACTTTTCCCAGGGCAACCATTTTCAGATTGATCCTTCTTTCCTGTACGATCTGTTTAGACATCAGAGTGTGTATACTTCATGGTAGCTCCAACCAATAATAGGAGCTTGTTAACAGAGAACTTTTCCCAGAGACCAGAGAGTGACAGAGGAGGTGCACACAGAAAGTATAGTATAGTGTTGCTTTATCTAGGCCTCCAGCAGTTGAGCTATCATAATATCCCCTTCCTTATTAATGACAATGAGATGACTCTTCTTGTCGTGTCCCAGTCTATGCAACAAAGGTGATGCTGCAGAAAATTGTGTTTGCTCTAGAGGGCAGTGTGAAAACTGCAATATTTGGAATATTTTTTTATATGATTAGTCACATGAAAAAGTACCCAAAATTAACAAAAAACTAATATGATGATGCATTTCATTAGTATGAAGACTGCACTGTGTAGAAATGTTTTGGTAGTTCATAATAGAAAAACATGGTCAAGACTTAACACTAGAGATTAGTAAATTGATTCTGAAATTGGGAGAGACTTTTCCAGCCAAGCAGAGCAATTTTGATTTGAGTAGGATTTATTCAGATCAGAATTTTATCAGATGGGCGATTTGGCCGCATCGAAGCAGAATTGAATTTTACGAAGTTGACTCATTCCTTATCATCACCCATATTATCACCCATGTTATACGCCACTTGTAGAAATCTAGTTGTGCTTTGGGAGAGCCTTTCAAGAATACATTTTGGGGGATCTACTTGCATGAAATCAGGACTGAATTGCACGCAGTAGTGCCGACTGAGTTAATTGAAATGGTAGGGTGGTCTGCTTCAGTGACACATGACTAGACCGTAACAAGATAAGCAATATAAATTTAATGGTTTCCTCACAGGACCTAACCATTCATGTCTTAGCTTACAATTTCCTGAAGCTCATCGACTATCAAATTAATGATCCAAATTTATTAGGGGAATAGAAAACCACCATAATTACAGCAATTTTGCAGGCTTTGATTTGGTTGGATTTCAAGGATTTCTAAGTTCTCAAATGACCTATACACCATTGCAAAGTTGAAATGATTTGGGCAATTTTACCAATGAATATAATTGTTCTTTTCATTTGTCATAAAATATTAATATAAAGAAACATAAATGAAATCAATAAGATAAATGTATTAAAAAGCAATAATGCTTAAAATACATGTGTCATTCCTTGCAGTTTAGGGTATATGATTAAAGGGGTTGTCCCATTAAAAATATTCTAGTTTTCAAACCAGCACCTGGATCTGAATACCTTTGTAATTGCATGTAATTCAAAATTTTGTATAGCCACTGAGCTATTCAATAAAATATATCTGGATAGCGCCACCTGCTGGGTTTTTTTCTTTTTCTTATTTCATTGTCCGTCTCACTAAGATGGCCATACCTGCTTAGTTTCATCCTTAACCTGCCTCCTGAGCTGTGATAGGGAGGGAGCTGCAGCAGAAAGGACATGCCCTCTAAACTGTGGCTGAAAGGACAACCCCTTGAGCTGCCAGCTTGATATACAGTAACCCTTTGCTTTTTATGTAAACAAAGGTGCGTCTTATGAGCCAAACAATATGGTACCTATTGATGCACATTATGGTTGCACATTGAGTGCACATAGGTTTCCCTGACTCACCTCTAAGTACCAAGCAATAGCAAGTTCCGCTCATCAAGCATCAGTCCACACAGGGGAGAGATCAGGCTTCGCATCGCCTTGTGGCCCCTCAGTCCTCCTGACTGAGACTACACACAGAGCCTCCAGGATCACACACACTTCCCCCAGACTGACATTTAGTCGCTCCATGTGCTCCTTGCATATGGGGTGGAACAGAGTTGAAGGGGTTGTGCAGGGGTTTTATATTGATGACCCATTATCAGGATTAGGTCATCAATACCAGATCGACAGGGGTCCGACACCCAGCCCCCTCACCAATCAGCTATTTGAAGAGGAGGCGGCGCTTCTTGCAGTTGTGTGTAATGACAAGTACACGCTCTATTAACCCCTTCAAGTAACAGCTAGTTTGGACCAAATGATGGAGTCCCATTTTTCAAATCTGACATGTGGCAGTTTATCTGGTAATAATTTTGGAACGCTTTTACTTATCCAATCCATTCTGAGATTGTTTTCTCGTGACATATCATACATAATGTTAGTGGGGAATTTGAGTTGATGCGATTTACCTTTATGCATAAAAAATGCCCAAATTTGAAGAAAATGTGGAAAAATTTGCTCTTTTCAAAATTAGAATTTCTCTGCTTTTAAGACGGATAGTGATACTTCATAAAATAGTGTGGTAATGTGAACAGTGATTGGAAGGCATGTATGTCCCACTCAGGTACCTCAGATTGGTGAGACAACTAAAATCCAGAGAGTGGCAGTGGTCTCAGCAAAGCATAGTTTGCTGAGACAGTTTTGTTTATTAATTCTGCGCTGGATTTTAATTGGATTGGCAGGTAGGCTTGGCAGTGAGATCTGCCAATCCTCATCCTTCGGGCACGAGTATTCCCTTCTACCTGAGATGATCATAGGTGAGGCCTGCTGTAATCGGGGTGGGATAAAGCCCCTCCCAGTATGTCAGTCTGGGGGAAGTGTGTGTGATCCTGGAGGCTCTGTGTGTAGTCTCAGTCAGGAGGACTGAGGGGCCACAAGGCGATGCGAAGCCTGATCTCTCCCCTGTGTGGACTGATGCTTGATGAGCGGAACTTGCTATTGCTTGGTACTTAGAGGTGAGTCAGGGAAACCTATGTGTTCAGGAAGAGCCCAAACAGACAAGGTGTTTTTTTTTGGCTTTGTATGTTTTTTCGTTATGCCATGTGCCACAATAAAGCACAGTTTGGCCCCTAAATCCTGGTGTCCGTGAAGAAGTGTGTGGTTGCGACCCCTAGTGAAAGAGAGCTACCCCTTACAATTGGTGGAGGATGCGGGCAAGTTGTCTATGAGAGAAGGGCAACAACAGCCGGTTGCTAGGGGCAACGACGTGAAAGAGCAGGTGCTGCTGAATCCTGCTGTGGTGGAGTTAAAGGGCCAGAAGCCTGTTTGTTTGGTGGAGCAGGTGCTGCTCGTGCTATTGTGGACTATTTTTGCTGTGGTGCATGGAAAATACGTGCAGTGATTTAAAGGGCCAGAAGCCCAGAAAAGAGACTGACCTGTGGAGAAATTAATATTTTTTCTTTCCGGGTGTGGTCTCTGATTAAAAGTGTTGCTACCAGACTGCCTGTTGCTATGGGGTGGTTTGAGGATCTCGCCGAGCAGCTTATGCAGGCCAAAAAGGAAAAAAAAGTCTGCTGTGGCTGAACCCCAGCAAGTGAAGGGGAATCCACCCAGTGCAATGGAGTTGGTGATTGGGGGAATCCAGCTATGGGTCACTTTAAATTCCCGCCAACAAGTGTCTCGGGTCATGCCAGAGGTCCTGGAATTCATAGAGGGGGAGTCAGAGACAGATTCCACCGTGACTTTGACTTTTGCAACAGTCTATGGCTCTCTGCGGTGGGAGCTCTGGAAGTGAGAGACCCTGAGAGTGCAATGTGTGCTGGTCCAGGACTTTCCATTATTTGGGCAGTTGTGGAGCAGAGAAAGCGATTTGATGCGGCCAGATTTTCGGAGGAACAGCAGATGTGTGTCGTTGCCAAGGGCAACCGTTGGGAAGAAAAGGAGGTGGAGAGCGGTGCGGCTCTCAGGAGTTAATATGTTCCCTACAAATGTGCACTGGATTATCCTTAGGTCAGGAAGCCAGAGGAGTTTCAGAGGAACCATGGGCTGGAGGTTCCTATTATCCAGGAGAAGGATGGTGATGTTCCTGAAGCTCCCTCATTGCCTGGGACTGACGAACTGTGATGTCAATGGGTAATATTGTTATTGAGTGTATAGCAGATAAAGTGACAGTGAGCCAGGAGCAGTTTCTACCTGCTTGGGCCGGGAGGTGTTGAGACACCGGAACTAGAGACTGCGCCGAAAATGTGCAACATTGTGGTGAATGGCAGTTCAGTCCAGGCGTTGTTAAACGCAAGGTGCCAGGTGAGCCTGGTACATGCCAGCTTGGTAGCTGGGGACTATGTGCGGGACAATCATGTGGATAGAAAGGACTATCCGGTGGCTCTCACTGAGTGTGAGACTCCAGTGGGAACTGGGACTTATAAGCTTGGGGTTGCAAATGCGCTCGTGCATGATGTAGTTTTGGGCCGTGATTTCCCCTTGTTTTGGAAGTTGTGGGGTAGTGGAGACACTTCTTCAGCCAGTGACAAAACTCCTGCAGAACTTCTACCTATCCCTTTAAGTGAAGTGACCATTGGAAACAATGGTGCTGATACAGTGCAAAGTGAATATGCAAAGTTGTCTGAAATGCATAATGACAGTGTGGACTTATGAACAATATGTGATGATGATGAAACCCCTTTTCCCTTGCAGGCTGTGATTGGGGAAGAGGCTCCCCCTGCTGGTAAAAATGTAAATGATATAGAAATGCTAATAAATGTTGAGGGCACACAGCTGAGGGAACCCACTGTGATAAATGTGCGGGATAGTGGGGCAGGGCTAGCATATGTACAACACGTACCAGAGGTGGATATGCAGTCTCCACAGGTTTCTATGGTTGCTAGGGAGGTGTCCAATGTGGGGATTGGCTCATCGGTGCCCTAGAGGTCAGGATTGATAATGACATATGTGCTGTGACCCATACCATCTTAGAGAGGGAAGCTGCCATGTCAAGGTCTTGCAAAATTAAGGTAGTTACAAGTAGCGACCAGACGACAGTTATACCTGATGTAACGAGGGAGAGATGACAGCAGAGGATCTGAGAATTATACCCAGGCAGTGGAAGACTTCCTGACAGGTCTGACCAACCAAAAAGAGCATGTAGAAGAGCATGACCAACTGCTGGCAGAAGCTCACTACCTACCGGGCCTGGCAGGTCAGTACATCTTCAAACTTGAAGATGTTTTCACTCTCTCCGCACAGTCCCTAGATATACTAGAGAAGGGACTAGCGGTTCTCGCAGAGCTACTAGAGAAAGCTCCAGAGGAGTCAAAGGAGGAGACTCAGAAAGAGATGAATGAACTGAAGAATCTAGAGTCTCAAATAGAAGCAGACATTCTCCAACTTCAAGAGGAACTTGCAGCTTCTGAGCGATCCAGACGTCATGCGGAACAGGAAAGGGATGAGCTGGCCGATGAAGTCTCAAACAGCATCTCAGGAAAATCTGCTCTCTTGGAAGAGAAAAGACATTTGGAAGCCAGGATTGCTCAACTTGATCAAGAATTGCGTGATCAGATGGTGGACCTGGACCACCAGAGACAAATTGTGTCTAAATTGAAGAAAAAACAGAAGAAGTTTGACTAGCTCCTGGCTGAAGAGAAAAACACCTCGGCCCGATGTGCCGAAGAACGCAACCAAGCAGAGACTGATGCTCGGGAGAAGGAGACCAAGGCCCTCTCTCTGGCTAGGGCCCTTGAAGAAGTGCTTCAGGAGCAAGATGAATTTAAGAGGCTGAACAAACAACTCAGAGCAGAGATGGAGGATCTTATGAGCTCAAAGGATGGCTTCAGGAAGAGTATCTATGAGTTGGAGAAGTCTAAGCTTGCTCTCGAACAGCAGGTGGAAGAAATGAGGACCAAGCTTGAAGAGTTAAAGACAAGAGCGCCTCGAGATGACAGGTTGGCTCAATCAAAGGAAAATGAGAAACCTGAAGAGGAGAATCCTCTGAAAGAAGCCAAGAAGTCAGAGCCTGTTAAGAATGGGTTTGGAGATGGTGGCACTGTGCTGCTGGCTGAGGCAAAAAAGATGGAAGAAGTTTCTGCTGAACAAATAGAGGAAGCTGTTGTGGAGGCAGAAGTCAAGAGAATTGTGGCAGTGAGTAGTCATGACCTGGTCATGAAAGAGATCCCCTCTGCTGTCAATGCCTTCCAGAAATCCAGCAGTCTGCTGGGGAATAAATATGAGGAGACAGGCGACCAGCATGCAGATGTCTACTACTGTGAGATGGCTCTCCTAGAGCCGACACGAATGGGGAACAATATCCTGGGTGACCCTCTGGGCTGAATGCCAGAAGACGAAGAGTCTGTCCCCGGTGCCTCCAACCTTGGTGAGAAAGAGGAGGAGGAATTAAGAGTGCAGGTACATGTTACCATGTCAGAGAAGGATAAGAAGGCTAACACAATGAATGGAGACTCCAAAGAGACAAAGGCTGAAGAAGCTAAGGCCGATGTGTTCGAGTGGAAGAAATCCTCAGACGCTACAGAGGTCAAAGAAGAGGCTGAGGGAGAGTCTGCCGAAGTGGGAAAAGCCACTGAAGAAGCAGAGGACTGAAACTGAAGCCGAAGCTGAGGAAACTCCTGCAGAAAAGAAGGAGAAAATGAACCAGATGCATTTAAAAGGAGTGAGCGGTGACGAGCATGGTCTGCTGAAGGAGCTCCGCAAAGCAAAGGAGAAAGGATCTGGACACGACCATGACTGGGAACAACTATGTGAACAGTTCAGTCAAGAACAGCAACAGTCCAAGTAAGGATCTGAGCATGTGCGAGAGCCAGAGAAGTTAAAGAGAGAGCCTGTCGATTGGAAAAAAATAATCTGGTGAAAGTAGTTCCAGAAGCCAAGATCGAAACGCTGAGAGTAAAGTAAAAAGAAAGATGCAATATGTTAATAAAATAAATAAACAAAGGGAGCATAAGCGCAAGAATCAAAGAGTGTGAGGGCGTGTCATCGTCACTCGGAAAAGAGTAGAAAGAGAGTATCTGGCCATTAGTGTCATGGTCTTACCTTCTCACTGTTCTCCTTCGTTTGACATGTGCTGGCGGCCATCTTGGTTTCTGGGTTTCTTGTAGCCTCCCACCCTGCGGCTCCTCCTTCCCACTGGGAGGAGCTGGATGCCTAGCTCATATATATAGAAGGTCTGTGGCTTCAGTTCCTTGCTTGGTCCTCCTGTGTTCACATGCTTCTAAGACTGCTGCTGCTTCTGGTTCCTGATCCTGGCCTCGTCTGACTACCCCGTTGGTTCCTGATCCTGGCTTCGTCTGACTACCCCGTTGGTTCCTGATCCTGGCTTCGTCTGACTACCCCGTTGGTTCCTGATCCTGGCTTCGTCTGACTACCCCGTTGGTTCCTGATCCTGGCTTCGTCTGACCACCCTCCTGGTTCCTGACCTCTGTCTACGCAAGACCCTGCTTCGGTTTAGCCATCCGTTTGGACTTTTGCTACGGCTTGATTTCCAATAAAGCCTTCTTATTTCCACTCATCTCTGTTGTACGTCTGGTTCATGGTTCCATGACATTAGGACCAAGCCATGAATTCTGACGGTACAGGGCCATCCTCGCTACCTACGCTGGTTGCCAGACTTGATCAGCAGGATCACCTGTTGGGTCGGTTCGCTGTGGCGTTGCAAACCCTGCTTGAACGCACGGCTCATTTCGCTTCCGTTGCCGATGGGTCGGTTGTCGCTCCTGGGCCCGCTCCTACTGCCGCTCCGGTTGTTGCGCCAGAGTCTACCCCGACACCTGTTGCTGCGCCTGCGGTGTCTCGGGGTATGACCGGTTCTGCCCCCCTTCCACAGCGCTTTGGGGGAGAGCCAACTCAGTGCCGAGGTTTCCTTAACCAGGTGGGCATTTATTTCGAGTTGCTGCCACATGCCTTTCCTACTGAGAGATCAAAGGTGGGCTTCTTGATCTCGCTGCTCTCGGACAAGGCCTTGGCCTGGGCCAGCCCTTTATGGGAGAACAACAATCCGGTGGTTGCCGAGTTTTCCGGTTTTGTTGCTTCTCTTCGGAAGGTATTCGATGTGCCGGCTCGTGCTGCCTCTGCTGCGAAGCTCCTTATGTCCATCAGACAGGGTTCACGATCCGTAGCTGAATACGCCATTGAGTTTCGTACCCTGGCAGCAGAGGTGGGCTGGAATAATGAGGCTCTGGTCGCTGCTTTCTCTCATGGTCTCTCGGATGCCTTGAAGGATGAGGTTGCAGCTAAGGACCTACCAGTGGAGCTCGAGTCTCTTATTTCTTTCCTGATTTTGATTGACACCAGACTCAGGGAGAGACCTTCCTTTAAGGAGAGCCTGCGGAGGTCTCCTAACAGATTGGCGCCTACGTTTGCTGTCCCACCCGTGCCTCCCTCTCCTCCCACGCCTCCTGGGGATGACTTGTCTGGGGGTGAACCCATGCAGCGGGGGTTTGCTCGCCTGTCTGAGGGGGAGAGGGTACTCCGGAGACGCGAGGGCCGATGCATGTACTGTGGTCTCGGTGGGCATTTTCGGTTGGCATGTCCGAACCGTCCGGGAGAACGCTCGCACCTGAGGTCCTGTCGGGGGCAGATCTTGGGTGGAGTCTCCTCGTCCCCGGTTTCCCGTGTTGACAAACCACTGATCACGGTTGTCCTCTCCTGGGTCGGGGGCTCGGTGACGACCCAGGCGTTGGTGGACTCTGGTGCTGGTGGTTTGTTCATTGATAGAGTGTTCGTTGCCGCCAATTCCATTCCTCTGCAGCCTCGAGGTTCCCCACTGGCTCTTGAGGCGATAGACGGCAGACCCCTTCTGCCGCCACACGTGACTCATGAGACCCTTCCAGTGGGGATAGCCATTGGTGCCGTTCACAGAGAGTCGGTCTGTCTCCAGGTTATTTCGTCTCCACACTACTCGGTGGTCTTGGGGTACCCCTGGCTCCAGAAGCATAATCCGACTTTCGATTGGAGATCGGTCGAGATCCTCTCGTGGTCACCGCAGTGTGGGGCTAGTTGCATCCATGGGCCTGTCAAGTTGCTGTGTACTTCCTCGGACTCTCTGTTGCCTCCTGAATACGAAGAGTACCGGGATGTATTCGATAAGGTGCGCGCGGTTGCCCTACCTCCGCACCGCCCATACGATTGTGCCATAGAGTTACAATCCGGTGCCGTTCCTCCTCGTGGCAAAGTCTATCCACTGTCGGTAGCGGAGAATGAGGCCATGGAGGAGTACGTGAGGGAGGCGCTTTCACGCGGACACATTCGCAAATCCTCGTCCCCGGCAGGGGCTGGATTTTTCTTTGTGAAAAAGAAGGGCGGCGAGTTGAGGCCTTGCATCGATTACAGGGGTCTCAATCGCATCACGATCAAGAACGCTTACCCGATACCCTTGATTTCCGAGCTGTTCGATCGCCTCAAAGGGGCCACGGTCTTTACCAAACTCGACCTGAGGGCGGCATATAACCTGGTAAGGATCAAGGCGGGCGATGAGTGGAAGACCGCGTTTAACACCAGGACCGGTCATTATGAATCCTTGGTTATGCCCTTTGGGTTGTGCAATGCGCCCGCAGTCTTCCAGGAATTCATCAACGATGTTTTCCGTGACCTGTTGCAGCAGTGTGTGGTGGTCTATTTGGATGACATCTTGGTATATTCTGCATCCATGGAGGCCCACATTCTGGATGTCAGACGAGTGTTGCAACGCTTACGAGAGAACAAGCTGTTCGGTAAGCTTGAGAAATGCGAATTTCACCGATCCCAGGTAACCTTCTTAGGTTACATCATTTCCGCTGAGGGGTTCTCCATGGATCCTGAGAAGGTTTCGGCTGTCTTACAGTGGCCCCAGCCCAGTGGGCTTCGTGCCCTGCAGCGCTTTTTGGGCTTCGCCAATTATTATCGGAAGTTCATCAGGGACTTTTCCATGCTAGCCAAGCCTCTCACGGATCTGACCAGGAAGGGCAGTAATCCTCAGGTCTGGCCGCTCGAGGCCATCCGAGCTTTTGAGGCTCTAAAGTCCGCCTTTGTGTCGGCTCCGATTCTGTCGCATCCCAACCCTGGGTTGCCTTTTGTCCTCGAGGTGGACGCGTCTGAGACGGGAGTAGGCGCCCTCCTGTCTCAGCGTAGAACACCAGAGGGTCCTCTGCTTCCTTGTGGGTTTTACTCCCGGAAACTGTCTTCCGCGGAGTGCAACTATCAGATTGGTGACAGGGAGTTATTGGCCATCGTGCAGGCCCTTAAAGAATGGAGGCACTTGCTCGAGGGCTCGGTGGTTCCGGTTCTCATCCTGACGGACCACAAGAATCTGACCTACCTCTCTGAGGCCAAGAGATTGACACCACGTCAGGCCAGATGGGCTCTGTTCTTGTCACGTTTTAATTACGTGGTCTCCTACCTACCCGGCTCCAAGAACATCAGAGCGGATGCCTTATCACGGCAGTACTCCGAGCTGTCCGGGGAGGAGTCGATTCCGACTACGGTCATACCCCCGAATCAGATCCTGGCCGCTATTCGCACCAGCCTGACCTCTCCTCTGGGTGAGCAGATTTTGGCGGCTCAATCTGGTGCTCCCTCTGGGAGACCCAACGGCAGATGTTTTGTGCCTGAGGAGTTGCGCACTCGGTTGTTGCGAACCTACCATAACTCCAAGGCCGCGGGGCACCCTGGAAAGAATCAGCTGTCCTGGGCGGTTTCACGTCTGTTCTGGTGGCCTTCTCTACGTTCCGACATCGCCGCATATGTAGCGGCATGCTCCGTTTGTGCCCAGAGTAAGTCCCCTCGGCACCTTCCGTTGGGCCTTTTGCAACCCATAGCCACCGGGGAGCGTCCATGGTCACACCTGGGGATGGATTTCATTGTGGACCTCCCTGCATCCCGAGGCCATACGGTCATTCTCATGATTGTGGATCGGTTTTCCAAAATGTGCCACTGTGTTCCTCTCAAGAAGTTACCCTCTGCACAAGAGTTGGCCTCGATTTTTGCCAGGGAGGTCTTCCGGTTGCACGGTTTGCCCAAGGAGATTGTGTCGGATCGGGGGAGTCAGTTTGTGTCCAGGTTCTGGCGCGCCTTTTGCTCCCAGTTGGGGATTCATCTCTCTTTCTCCTCGGCCTACCACCCTCAGTCCAATGGGGCCGCAGAACGATCCAATCAGGCCTTGGAGCAATTCCTTCGTTGCTATGTCTCCGATCACCAAGACAATTGGGTTGACCTCCTGCCTTGGGCTGAGTTTGCCAGGAACACGGCGGTGAACTCTTCCTCTGGGACGTCTCCCTTCATGGCCAATTATGGGTTCCAACCTGCCGTGTTACCGGAGGTATTCTCTCCCCAGGATACTCCGGCTGTGGAGGATCACCTTTCCGTCCTACGTACTTCTTGGGTACAGATCAAGAGGTCCCTTGAGGTCTCTGCGCAACGCCAGAGACTCCAGGCTAATCGCAGACGAGCGCCCGCTCCTTCCTACCAGGTCGGAGACCGTGTATGGTTGTCCACCCGCAACCTCAACCTTCGAGTGCCCACTCCCAAGCTGGCGCCTCGCTTTGTTGGTCCCTTCCGAGTGCTTCACAGGGTAAACCCGGTAGCCTATGCCCTTGCGCTTCCTCCTGGCATGCGGATCTCCAACGTGTTTCATGTCTCCCTGTTGAAGCCATTGGTGTGTAATCGTTTCACTTCCTCGGTTCCTCAGGCCCCGTCCGGTCCAAGTGGGCAATCGTGAGGAATATGAGGTGAGCAATATCCTGGACTCACGCCTGGTCCGCGGTCGGTTGCAGTTTTTGGTCCATTGGCGTGGTTATGGTCCAGAGGAGCGTTCCTGGGTTCCCTCCGCAGATGTCCATGCTCCTGCGTTGCTCCGAGCCTTCCACGCACGCTTCCCTCTGAAACCGTTCCTTACTCCGCGGAGGAGGGGCCCTTGAGGGGGAGGTACTGTCATGGTCTTACCTTCTCACTGTTCTCCTTCGTTTGACATGTGCTGGCGGCCATCTTGGTTTCTGGGTTTCTTGTAGCCTCCCACCCTGCGGCTCCTCCTTCCCACTGGGAGGAGCTGGATGCCTAGCTCATATATATAGAAGGTCTGTGGCTTCAGTTCCTTGCTTGGTCCTCCTGTGTTCACATGCTTCTAAGACTGCTGCTGCTTCTGGTTCCTGATCCTGGCCTCGTCTGACTACCCCGTTGGTTCCTGATCCTGGCTTCGTCTGACTACCCCGTTGGTTCCTGATCCTGGCTTCGTCTGACTACCCCGTTGGTTCCTGATCCTGGCTTCGTCTGACTACCCCGTTGGTTCCTGATCCTGGCTTCGTCTGACCACCCTCCTGGTTCCTGACCTCTGTCTACGCAAGACCCTGCTTCGGTTTAGCCATCCGTTTGGACTTTTGCTACGGCTTGATTTCCAATAAAGCCTTCTTATTTCCACTCATCTCTGTTGTACGTCTGGTTCATGGTTCCATGACAATTAGTTGGGCACAGAGGCATTTTCTACTTGGTAGAAAGTCAGTGTTTATGAAAAACCGAGCTCTGCTAGCCTGGGCGTGGCAGAATAGAGGGAAAAATATGACACTGACCACATCTTCCAGAGCGTATGGTACAATGTGGCAAAATCCTCAGACATCCGGTCTGAAGAAGAGGGGGGGGGGGGTATGTGGTAATGTGAACAGTGCTGGAAGGAGTGTATGTCCCACTCAGGTACCTCAGATAGGTGAGACAACTAAAATCCAGAGAGTGGCAGTGGTCTCAGCAAATCATAGTTTGTTGAGACAGTTTTGTTTATTAATTCTGGGATGGATTTTAATTGGATTGGCGGGTAGGCTTGGCAGTGGGATCTGCCAATCCACACTCTTTGGGAACGGGTATTCCCTTCTACCTGAGGTGACCGCAGGTGAGGCCTGCTGTAATCAGGCTGGCATAAAGTGCCTCCCAGTATGTCAGTCTGGGGGAAGTGTGTGTGATCCTGGAGCAGAGGCTCTGTGTGTGGTCTCAGTCAGGAGGACTGAGGGGCCACAAGGCTATGCGAAGCCTGATCTCTCCCCTGTGTGGACTGACCCTTGATGAGCGCTACCTGCTAAGGCTTGGAGCCTGAGACCCTGTCCCTAAGCGGTACTTAGAGGCGAGTCAGGGAAACCTATGTGTTTAGGTAGAGCCCAGATGGGCAAGGTGTTTTATTTTGGCTTTGTATGTTTTTTTGTTATGCCGTGTGCAACAATAAAGCACAGTTTGGCCCCTAAATCCTGGTGTCCGTGAAGAAGTGAGTGATTGCGACCCCAGTGAAAGAGAGCTACCCCTTATAATAGTTATTACTTTACATTCTCCATATGTCTACTTTATGTTGGCATCATTTTGTAAATGTAATTTTATTTTTTTAGGTTATTTTTTAGGTTTTTAGGTTATTTTTTTAAATAAATTTCCAAAACCCACTTTTTTGAGGACCAGTTCAGTTATGGAGTCACTTTGTGGGACTTACATAGTAGAAACCACCCATAAATTACCCCATTTTAGAAACCACACCCCTCAAGTTATTCAAAACTAATTTTACAAACTTTATTAACCCTTTACATTTTCCACAAGAATTATAGCAAATTGAAAGGGAAATTAGATTTTCCATTTGAATCAAATTCTCCTGTAACACAGCAAGAGTTAACTGCCAAAGAAACTGCAATATTTATTACCCTGATTCTGCAGTTTAGAGAAACCCACCATATGTGGTCGTAAACTGCTTTATGGGCACACGGCAGGATGCAGAGGGAAAGGAGCGCCATATTGTTAACGGAGGGCAGATTGTGCTGGAATGGTTTTCAGGTGCCTTGTCACATTTGAAAAGACCCTGAGATACCCCTAGAATGAAAACCCCAAAAAGTGACCCCATTTTAGAAAATACACTTCTCAAGGAATAAATCTAGGGGTGAAGTGAATGCTTTGACCCAACAAGCGTTTCATAGAATTTAGAAACACATCTGTAAAAATGAAATATTAACTTTTATTTCCAATATAAAGTTGCTTTAACCCCAATTTTCCATTTTCACAAGGGGTAACAGGAGAAAATGCACTCCACAATTTGTCATGCATTTCCTGAATACGGCAACACCATATATGTGGTCGTAAACCGCTGTTTGGGGGCACGGCAAAATGGCAATTCTGTCGGTGTTTTTAATTTTTATTTTTCATGGGGTTCCTCTTGTGGTAAAAATTATATGATTATGATATGATTATTTTATTCTGTGGGTTCATACGGTTGGGGAAATGCCAAGTTTATATACTTTTTTATGGTTTACTACTTTTTCAGCATAAAATGCCTTTTGTGTTAAAAATAAATTATATTTTGCATCGCCATATACTAAAGTCCATAACATTTTTATTTTTTCACCAATTTCACAGCTGTATGAAGGGTTGTTTTTTGCAGGACAGGCTGAAGTTTTTATTGGTATAATTTTTGGGTACATATGTCTTTTTGATCACTTGTTGTTTAATTCGGTCATTGTTTTTACATACATTTTTTACGGCGTTCACCGCGTGGGATTAGTAACATGGTACTTTTATAGGTCAGATCGTTATGGATACGTGTGTATAAATGAACGGATATGAGAAAATAATTTTTATTTTATTTTTATTAGCATATTTATTTTTATTTATTTTTAACTTATTTCTTTACACATTTTTTTTTTATCAAGACCCATTTGGATCTTGAAGATCCAGTGGGGCTGATGCATATACAGTGCATTGCAATAGTCATCTACTGCAATGCACTGTATAGTCGATGCTACATTTACACTAAGGTTGATCAGACCCTCAGGGTCTGATCTGCCTTAGGTACATGGCAGCCTGGACGCAAGTAAGATGGCAGCGGATCAGGAACGGGGGACAATGGCACAATCGGGGGGCAATGGCACAATATAAGGGCATGATCAGGGCCACAGTGGGGGTCATTAGATTACCTGGGGCACTGGCGGCACACAGGGGGTCATGCTTGATTTCAGGCTGTGATCTCCAGCATGGAGATCACAGCCTGAAACCGGCATTTTGTCACCGAATCGCTCCGATTGGTTAGTCTGCAGAGACTAGTCAATCGGAGCACTTGCAGGCAAGGGACCACTCTGATTGGTCCGTTGCCGGCTTCCCCTTGCAGCGGTATTTTGTCTAGTCAAATACCATACAAGGGCATTGCTTACCTGGAGAAGATGCTTTTTAGCATTTTCTTTTTCTGGAATTTCAGAATTCGCACTGAAATTCTGCAACAAATTTACAGTACAGAGTTAGGGCTTGTTCACACGACCATTGCCTCTCTGTGCCCGTGCTGTGGACCGCAAATTGCGGTCCGCAATGCATTGGCACCGGCCGTGCGGCTGCTGCATGTGGATCGCGACCCATTCACTTGAATGGGGTCCGCTATCCGTCTGTTCTGCAAAAAGATAGAGCAAGTTCTATCTTTTTTTGCAATGCAGAGGCACGGAACGGAACCCACGGAAGCACTCCCTAGTGCATCCGTAGGTTTCCGTTCCGTCCTTCCGTTCTGTTCCACACCACATCTCCGGATTTGCGGACCCATTCAAGTGAATGGGTCCGTATTCGTGATGAGAAATGCACACGGCCGTTGCCCCGTATATTCCAGACCCGCCGTATGCGGGCCGCAATACGGCAACGGAGGGGTAACAGTCGTGTGAACAAGCCCTTAATAAATGGGACTGTGTACACACAGTGTAAAAGTTGCTCCACAGACTCAAGAGATTTCACAGCAGGCCCTCTACATTACGGAAAAGTGCGGAGTTTCACATAAATCTCATTTATTGCAATGAGTGAAATCCACGGCTCAATCCTCATTAAAATACGCAATGAAATCCACATGTAACAAAAACATATTTCATTTTGGACTTTGATGGGGATATTCGTGCAGATTTACCTGCGGAAATAATACTTAATGTTTATACTCACCCATAGGCCACATCAGTATTTTTCATCGGAAGTCGTCAACCAAAACCAGGAACGGGAACAGATGGGTGTCTCTGGTTTGGTTGGCTTGAGTTAATTTGCATGTCTTAAAGGGCACCTGTCAGCAGAATCAACTCTATTAAACCATGCATACTGTCTGCTAGGTTTGATCCTGTTGATTAAAATGATATCTGCTTTGTTCCCGAGAAAAAATGATTTTGTTTATGCCAATAAGTGTTGAGCAAAGTGAAGCATTCGAACTGGAATCCCATCCGAAGTTTGGAAAAACTTTGATTCGCAACAAATTCGATTTTTCTCGTGCTTTGTGGTGACCAGGGGCGTTGCTAGGGTCTGTAGACATCCGGGGCACGAGCCCACGTGAAACCACGCCCCCATCCCATGAAGCCATGCCCCCATCCCATGAAGCCACCTCATCGCCACCAAAAGGGGGGACCTTCACAGTAGTTATTAACCCCTTTCAGCAGTCCCCCCTTCAGTGAATGGGCCCTGAGGGACTGCTGAATGGGGTTAATAACTACAGTGAAGGGCCTAGCCGTCTGGGCAACCCCATAGCTCATCCATAACAGTTCCATCCACAGATCCCCCTCCCCATAACAGTGCCATCCACAGATCCCCCGGCCCTCCCCATTACAGTGCCATACCATCCACAGATCCCCCAGCCCTCCCTATAACAGTGCCATCCACCACAGATCCCCCTCCCCATAACAGTGCCATCCACAGATCCCCCTCACCTCCACTCACAGGAGTGTACAACTGTACATGATTTTAAACTGTAATAATCCTAGTATAGTGACCTAGTCTTACTGACATCAGAGTCTCAGCTAGTCAGATCCAGGCAGTGCGGGCGGCGCTCACTCACTGACGTCACGCGCCTGCGCCGCCTAGTGGGAGTAGCAGGCGCCTGACGTCAGTGAGCGAGCGCCGCCCGCACTGCCTGCTGTTACCGGAGGCGGAGCTGCAGTGCAATCTAGTGAGATGAGCAGCCGGCTGCAGAATCGGCGGATGATTTTTCAAGTTAAGTTAAATCTGCACTCTGCAGGCACAGGGCAGGCGGCGCCGTGGCGGATTAGGATTATTTACACATGATCGGCGGGGCCGGTGTAGTGCAGAAGACTCAGAGCACAGGCCGGCCCTGCCAGTGGCAGCAATACATTCGGGGCACTGGTCAAAACATCCGGGGCTCAAGCCCCGAATGTTTTGACCTAACGACGCCCCTGGTGGTGACTAATCAGGTTTTCCTAAAATGTTGGCTGCACGTGCTACATAGCAAACCTAAGGGTAGAGGAGACAAGCCAAAAAGCGCAAGATCACCCAAAATGCCGTGCAGCCAGCAGTCCGTAGATAGCCATCTCCTGTGATGTCACAGCCCTATAAAACCCTCATCCCGCGAGGCCTCTGCCATTGTACAGTCAGCTGAGCATACAGAGGGATGTGGCAAGCGCTCATTTACTAGGGACAGTGTTGCTGAAAATAATTAATCGAATAATTAAATACCAATAAGATTAAAGCCTTTGTTATTCCAGTGGGCAGTATACCAACCAATACCATCCAGTCTGCACCCCTTAGGGGGGCCAGGTTATAATGATGACCATCCTCCTATTTTGGTGACTTTACTTCCTAAAAAAGTCAGCAGAGAGAGGAGGAGCTGGAAGTCTCTGATGACATATTCTCATCAATATTAGATGATGTGGAAAAGGAGGAAAGGCAGATGGCAGATGAAGGGCTCCCACTTGTAGGGCAGGAGAACTCTGGGGTTGGAGAAGTGGGTATGCCAGCATATTGTGCCCCCATATAACCAGCCAAACCCCATGCCAGCAACAGCCCCTGTTTAAAGGTGTATTAAAGGTGCCACGCAGCCATTAACAATGAAGATAGACTATACAGTGCGGTCTTCATTATTACATTAAAGGCAGCTTCAGGCTAATTAGCCACAGGTTCACTGCAGCATGGCTGTGCTCCCCTCCGCGTGGCCATATCCTTAGGCAGAGTGGCCTGGGTATACCTGATTTATAGCGATTCGTGACTAATTAATTCGGAACAAATTTCTTGGCTAACTTCAGTGAAGTTGCCGAATTGAGTTTTCCAAATTTTGCTTATCTCTAATGCACATGATGGCTTCAGTGCACTTATGGGAATGGCCAACACAGAAAACCTGAGGCGCTAAGAGGCACTGAGCAGCTAGGCCCTGCCCCTTTGCGAAATGGAAGCCATTGGGTTCCCTAAAGCAACAGTATTACTTTCATCAACAGAATCATCCCTCCCAGGCAATGGTTTGTTACATTCCCTGGCACAACCTATGTGTAGAGGACAGGCAGTACTAGTCAGGCTCACGTTAGACTCAAAGTCACATTTGTTTCATCTAAACAGAAAGCTTTAAGAGCTCTAATGATTCTTTTAGCTAAAACGAAATTCTCCTTTCAGTAAAAATAGTTTTTTTTTTAATATCTCTAAGCAGTAAAATATTTAATTTAAATTTTCCTCTTCCGACAGGGGAAGTAAATTAACTTGTGAAATTAATCACATTACATTTAATGAAAAATATAAATACAGTCACACTGTATGTCTGCCTCTCGCTTCAGGGGATCAGGATTTATATTAAAAAATACTGTTCGCTGTGAATTTCTGTCGCTGTTCCTCGGCTAATTTCAATTTGTTTTTTGTTTGTGCATAAAAAAATTGTTCCTTGAGATGGAAGGTGGAGGTTTAATGGTCATCCTAAAAATATGTCTTCAACCTTTTGAAAGGTTTGTTTCATGTGTTGCTCCAGTCTCTAGAAATTGTAGGTAACGGTTTGATCTCTCTCTCTTTTAAAAAGGCTTTATGGTTCTCTTTAAAGGAGATGTCCAGGATTAGAAAAACATGTTTTCTTCCAAAAACAGCACTACACCAATCTATTCACATAAGTGGAACTGAGAGGCAATGCCAGACACAACCCATGGTGTCAAGCTGTTTCTAGAAAAATCTGCCATGTTTTTCTAATACTACACCTCTTGTCACGAACCAGGGTGTGTGAACCCACTATGCCACGTGTCCTACCTCCTCTAAGGGAGTTATCTAAGTGAACCCCCGGATCTTCACAATACCCCTGATGGTGGGGATAGACTTTCCCGAGGGGAACGCGAGGCAGCTGGTCCAGGCAGACCAGGAGGTAAAATGGGGCTGAGACACTTATATATGTGCAGGAGGGCTAGGATTGGTCAGCGAGGTCACATGAGCTAACCCACAAAGCCCAGGAAGTGACACGCACCGGCCCTTAAGGAAGTGCTGCAGAAAACAAACAACAAGTATGCTGTGGCCAGGGCTGAGAGGAAACTGTGGAGCGGATCAACAGCACCTACACAGACAGAGCCCAGGACTGCAGCAGTGAATGAAAAGCACCAGCCCAATATCACTGCTGAACACGGCGCCCGGGGACGCGGTGGTAAGCAGCGGAACAGCGGTCCACCACAGCCGCTGCTACACCTTTAATGAGAAATTTCCTGGTGAATTGGTTCTTGATGCAATTAATGTTTGCATATTTGTTTGCATGCCTTTCCTTACTCTCCTAAAATGAAGAATATTTTGGATTAGAAATGCTTCCTGACAAAAAGCTAAACCTACTTTTGCAACCAATTTTAACACTAATACAAACATAGAACATAAAGTAACCATTTTGTGTACACAGGAACGATGTAACCCTATGTGTCTCCATGGCTACAGACTACAAACAAACCATGTGCGTAGTCTGATCCTTCACCGATGTCTAAAGGTGCATTCACACTGCACCGATGAGCAGCCAGTTACTGGGAAGGAAACAGAACAATTACCTGCTCGTCATTGGAGAAAAGAGCGGCATTAATATATATAATGATCACCTCCACTGTATGAGGATAAGCGATTGCTGCTGCTCTCACTTATCCTCATACAAATGAATTGTTTCTGGGCAGCAGATTGCTGTTTAGACATCACGATCTTCTGCCCAAAAGCCATAATTGAGGTGTCCACACCAAAGATAATTTCACTCAGTGAACAACCATTTTGCTCATTCATTAGCTGATCCATGACACATTACACAGACATTCAGATGCCTTTACTTAAACTCCCCTCTTCTTGCTAAGCTACAGGTAGTATAAAAGACAGATGAAAAAGAGGATTACTGAAAGATCAGACTATGCAGAGGTTGTATGTAAGTATAGGTCGACAGAGAAGCTGTATACACAAAACGGTAGGAGATTTTATATCAAGAGAAATCCAAAAGATAGTTTCTGGATGCATAAGAACAATAAGAATATAGTTGCAAGTGTGAACATAGCCTTTAAGAGGTACCGTACTTCTGTACTTCAGTTGAATGATCTTTTGTACCTTTGATCCCACCTTAGTCCTGGTTTTCCTAAACAAGCACTATATTGGTGATTTTCTGTATTTCCTGAGTTTTTACTGTGTAATTTGGAGGTACCATATTTTTCACTTTATAAGACGCACCTAGGTTTTAGAGGTGGAAAATAAGAAAAAATATTTTTCATCAGAGCTCCAATCAGATCCCCAATGTTAACCAGACCTCCCTTCAGTAACACAGTCAGACCACCAATGTTAATCAGACCTCAGTTCAGACCCCGATGTTCATAAGACCCTAATCAGATCTCAGATCACAATCCGAATGTGAATACGAACCCCCAATTTAGACCCACAATGTACATGACCCCCAAGCAGACCTCAGATCAGACCCCCAATGTGAATATGACTCCGGTGCATACCTCAGATCAGAGCCCGATGTGAATGACCCACCCAAGCTGACATTAGATCAGACCCTCAGGCTCAGAGAAGGCATTAACAAACAATTAAAGGGGTTCTGCAGTTTGTTTAAACTGATGATCTATCCTCTGGATCCCCGTCGATCAGCTTTTTAAGAAGGCAGCGGAGCTCCAGCAGTGCCGCGGCCTTCTCACTGTTTACCCCTGGCCCAGTGACGTCACGACTAGTATCAACAGGCCTTGGGCGGGGCATGATCTATCCAGAGGATAGATCATCAGTTTTAACAAACTGCAGAACACCTTTAACTTACCTCCACTGCTCCGAACACCACCGCTGCTCCTCACATCCCCACCAGTGCCATGTTGAGCACTGGTCGATAGAAGCTAGCTCATTTGCTTCACGGCTTTTGGTGACTGTTACTTACTTTACTCTGTATGTTATCTTTGTATATAAATCTTTTATCATAGTTAAGTAAACTCTTTATGCACCTAAATTGTGTTAAATTTATTTTTTTCCGAATCTCAGATCTCACGATAAAACACCATTGTATTGGATAATAATGAATGCATTTCATCCACCTACATGTTTCTTCAGACAAATGACTTCCAAGTGACACTTATTCCCACCAGGATGGGATGTTCCATTAGAAGCTGCCTCTTCCCTTATGTCATTATATTGCACCGGTTTGAAATCATGATCTCAACACAATGTGCCTTTAAATTGGAGTTTGTTTTTAGTACATACTCCCAGACGACTGTAATGACATTGCTGCTCGGATTTCCAGTGTAACGTATGTTGCTGTCTATTCAGCTGAGTGCACTGACATCTGATAGCAATGCAGGGTAGAGCAACATACCAGTTCCATTCCCATGATAATGGAGATACAGGAATAGCTTGAAGCTCTAATGCGTTAAGATCCTGTTTGCAGCCACTCCATTTGTCCTTTATTGTTTAACCAATTTTTTCATGGCACGCTTCTCTAGATCTAAGAAATTCAACTTAATGTAAAGACAAAAGTTTATAAAGGAACAGTAAGGGTACGACCACAAGGTCAGGTTTCTGCATGCAGTTTTGGAAGCCAAAATCAGAAGTGGCTCATCGAATGAGAAAGTATAAAGGACAGATACAATTTCTCCTCTTTTTGAATTTACTCTGGGTTTTGGCTTCCAAAACCGCCTGCAGAAACCTGACTGTGTGGTCATACCCTAACTGTTATGCCCAATCCGATTTAAAGAAACCCCAATGAATTCCAAAAGATCTGAATAAAATATAATGGAGCCTTTCAGGAGAATAAATGGGTCATGCTGCCATGGACCAAATCTTCTGCTATTTGTGATCTCATGAGTTTTCTGGAAGTAGAGGAAGATACTAAGAAATGCATCAGTAGCTGTTGTTTGCATAAGGTGTTTGTGCACTCATGGAAGGTGGGTGGATGTGTTGTCCTGTCAGTATAGTATTGCAAACTGATGATGTTTTTAGATCAACCAATCATGTCTACTGGTTAAAATCTGTCCAAAGTAATTTGTCTTCCTTCCTTCCATCTTTTTTTTATCCATCCTAATATATCAAGTGTATTTCATAACATAACAAAAACAAAGACAGGTGCACTATGCGGTCTTACTAACCCTCGTACTGGTGTAAAATTGAGAATTAGCCAACATATCCTGCTTGGAGGACATGTCTGAGCCCAAGCACCGCGCCAAGGTTTCTCAAGTAGCTCGGGAACTTCCTGCTTTTTAATACCACGCCAATTTGTAGTACAAGTGTATTTCATTCACACACGCTCTGTCTCCCAATCTTTCTTCCATTCCTCCTTTAAGCATGCACTATTTTCTTCATCTTCATCTTTTACCTTACTATCTGCCTTCTTGTCTGCCTTCTTTCATACTATTCTCCTTTACTCTCACTTCGTCCTTCCTATCTTCCTACTCTTTTTGTCTTCCTTCCTCCCCTCCTTCCTCCCTTTTTCCATAACCTCCTACTCTTACTTTCATTCTTTCTTCCTTCATTCCTTTTTATTTTCTTTCCCTTTAGCTGTACACTCCAATTTATTTCCTTCCTTTCCTTCTGTCTTTCGTTTATACCATTCTTTGTTCCTTCCCTTTTCCTTCCTTTCTGCTCTTCTTTTGTGTATAGTTAACTATTTTGTAGCTGATATAATTTTTATGCAGATACTCACTTTCATTGAAGCATATGCTACTCTTACCAGGGCATAATGTAACCAACATTCATGTGTAAATTGCATCCAGAAACGTAAGTCTTATGAACATGATTGTATCATAGATGATGGCTGCAGTGTAGATGCGTTCATTTGTTTGTTTTAGAATCATGAACTGAGCAATTTGAATGGAATTATCTGAAAATGCTATTTTAAGACACTTGCTATCTTCCTTTGGTGCTCATGATCTGAAGACGTTGTGATACGTCAGAGGACTTTATTATCACTCGCCTGTCTCAGTTGGAGCTGGAGGCTTGTTGCTATTTCATGTCTTAGGTTTATTTAAATTGGAAAAGTTACTAAAATAAGAGAAGTCTTAAAATGCAGAAGGTGACATCAAGTGCAAATGCTTTCAATCCAAATGTTTGGATCTGACAGCTCTGAACAGAAGAGCCTTGATTTGATTTTCTGTGACCTTGAAAGGTCTCCATGGGGACTACATCCCTTCTTACTAACCCCATTAAGTCACATATCCCTCCGAAAGTATGGCTTGGGTTGGACAGCTCTTAAAAACACAAGCGAGGTGCACACCGGAGTACAAGTGACCTTGAAGAGTCCTGAATCACAGAGTAAAGCATTAATGACATATGTGCTCAGAAGTTGAAAAACTCAAAATGTCAGAAGAGGACCCTGTGACCTGTCAGTTATATGAGCATCTTTCAGATCTGACCTGCGTTTCCCCTGTGGAAATCTATTCTAACCCCTATTACTTAGAGATTTGATCTGTGATCATTGTTGTTTTTTCATTGCCAAACATCTCTGAAAGCTGAAATTTCTATATCTATTGACATAGAATTAGGTCATGGAGGCAATCTGCTGTAGGGCTTCGTTGTAAACACAAAAATTTGACCAGGAAAAACTAAACCACAAACGATCATCTTCTTTTCTGCAAATTTCATTGGCTACTCCAATTTCTCACAATACAAGTTGCAACAGATTATTACATGGCAGCGAAACCCTTAAAGGGGGTGTATTATGACAGACAATGGGGGCATATCACTAGGATATACCCCATTGTCTTATAGGTGCAGGTCCAGATAACGGAGCCCTGAAAGTGAAGGAGGGCGCACTGCGCATGCACAGCCTCCCTCCATTCATTTTCGATGGGGCCAGTGAAAATAGCCGAGCGCTGGTGCTCCAAATCACTTCTATGGGGAGCCGGCTTGGTGGTCGGCGGACCGGAAGTCCTTCAGCCACCACCTTGCGAGGCTCCGTTCTTGATATAGGTGCGGGTCCCAGCATTGGGGCCTGCATCTATAAGACAATGGGGGCATATCCTAACGATATTTCCCCATTGTCTATGATGAGACAACCACCTTAAAAGACTGCAGTTCATATCACAACCAATTGATGGCCACCAATAGACAACTACGGCATAAGCATTTCTGGAGAGAGTATCTCAAAATCCTGTTTGTTAGTTTTTTTTGCTTTTTTTTTTTTAAGCTGGTTATCCTTTGCCATTTATCTACGCATATGTCAAGGTAAGAGGAAAGAGAAGAAGACTGGTCTTGATAACCCCTGCACTGCTGGAGGATGTGCCTAATTTGTGACGAGGGGGAGGCAGTCTGTGCGCCTAAACTGAAATCTAAGGCAGCTCTGAGTTGGCATGCTATAGATTTCTGTCTTCACTGACACCAGAAGATGAATATGCCAGACCTACTGACTAGTGTTGATGGAACATGCTCGGCCGAACACCAGTTCTGCTCGGCACATCTCGATGCTCGGCACATCTCGATGCTCGAGTCTTCTCCCCGCATGCTATGCAGCCAATAAACGTGCAGGTGAGTACTGCCCTCATTGTAATGCCGTAGCCATGTGGGTTACTGGCATTACAGTGATTGACTGGCCGGAACGCGTCATCGGGTGCTATATAGCACTCGATGATGCGTGTTTGGCTCAGTCTTAGGGAGAGCTGTGCTGAGGAAGGGACAGACAGTGTAGGGAGGGATATAGGAATAATTTTATTAGAAAAACTTTTCAGAGACCCAAAAAGTCCTTTTAAGGACTATTGTGTGTGGCAGCAATATATATTTTTAGCGCAACCTGCGCTAAATTGCTAAAACTTACCAGACCCAAAAGTCCTTTTAAGGACTAGTGTTGTGTGTGGCAGCAGCAATAATCTATTTTTAGCGCAAACTGCACTAAATAGCTAAAACTTTACAGACCCAAAAGTCCTTTTAAGGACTGTTGTGTGTGGCAGCAATATCTATTTTTAGCGCATACTGCGCTAAATAGCTTGCAAAAGTTAGGCCGCTGCGGACAGTTACATTAGCTGCGCAACATCTCCAGTGCAAAGTGTGCGCATCCAAAAAATATCTGACATCCAGTGTATTTTTTCCGTAGACTGTGTCCGCTGCGGACAGTGACATTATCAGTGCCACATCTGCAGTGTAACGTGTGCGCTGAAAAAATGTATCTGTGACATACAGTGTACTTTTTTCGTAGACGCTGCGGACAGTGACATTACCGGAGATACCTCTCCTGTATAACGTTTCCTCATCCCAAATACCTGTGACATTCCCTGTAATTTTTCATTAGCCGCTGGTGACAGCATTTGCATTATCTGCGGGATATCTCCTGTGTGACGTTTCCACATCCCAAATACTTTTTAAAATGTGTTTGCGCATACAACTCCAAATCCTACACTAATGTATGTGACATATTTTCAAGCATATATAACATTTAATATGAAGAAGACGAGCAGTAAGGGACAGGGCAGTGGCCGTGATGCTGATGGTACACGCAGAGTGGCCCTAGGCGCGGCGAAACTGTGCCTGCTGCCAGAGTACAAGAAAAATGATCATGCACGATACCTAGCTTTAAGTCCCAGTTTTCAGGGTGGCGCAGGACACCACTCTTGAAGTCAGAGCAGCGCGACCAGGTGGTCGGTTGGACTGCAGCAGATAATGCTTCCAGTCGGTTAAGCACCACCCTGTCTTCCACCAACTCCAATCTCAGTTGCCAAGAGTCTGCTCAACACAATCCTCACCCTGGTCCTCCTTCCTCCCACCATGGATAGTCTGGGCAAACAAGTGATCCCACACTCAGATATTCCGAGGAGCTCTTTTCAGTGCCATTCCTTGATTTGGCCCTCTCTCCAAGCATGCTTGAAGAGCTACAGATCTTGTGCCCTGATTCCCAAACTCTTGAGCATCCACAGTCACAAGAAGAAGTCGGTGGGGAACGGCAATTACTGTTTAATGAGGTGAATGATGATGAGACAGAGTTGCCAATCAGTCAACGGCAATAGAGGTTGATGAAGAGGATGAGACACAGTTGTCAATCACTTAGGTTGTGGTTAGGTCAACAAGTCAGGAGGATGAGCAGAGTGAGGAAGTGGAAGAGGAGGTGGTGAATGATGAAGTCACTGACCCAACCTGGGAAGGTGGAAAGTCGAGCGAGGACAGCAGTACAGAGGGGGAGAAATCTTCTGCACCGCAACAGCCTGGAAGAGGCAGTGGGGTGGCAAAAGGGAGAAGACGGGCCACACCAAACAGGCCCGCAACTGTTCCACTGAGCACCCCCTTGCGGAAATCTCCCTTACCAAGGGTAGGTGTTCCGCAGTATAGTGCTTTTTTGAGGAAAGTGCAGACGACAAAAGAATAGTAGCTTGCAACCTGTGCCATACCAAAATGAGCTGGGGCGTGAACACTAGCAACCTCACCACGACCAGCATGATCCGCCACATGGCATCCAAGCACCGTAATAAGTGGGACAAATGCCTGGGTCCACAATCTTTGTCTGCGGGTTACAACACTGCCTCCTCTTCTCCTGTGTTACGTGCTGGCGAATCCCCTGTCGAAGGCGCAGGCCCGGATGCCTCCCGCCCTGCGCCTGGACCTTTGCAAACACCATTAGCAACCACATCCACTTCGTGTCCCAGCGCAGCGTACAGATGTCCTTACCCCAGGCCTTAGAACGAAAGTGCAAATACCCAGCCACCCACCCACAGGCCCTAGCACTAAATGCGCAACTTTCTAAATTACTGGCCCTGGAAATGTTGCCATTTAGGCTTCTGGACACTGAGGCCTTCCGCAGCCTGATGTCGGGGGGCCATCCCGCATTACACAGTCCCCACTATTTTTCAAGGTGCGCCTTGCCCGCCTTACACCAACATGTGTCCCGTAACATCACATGTGCCCTGACAAACGCAGTTACTGGGAAGGTCCACTTAACCACAGCCACATGGACAAGTGCATTCGGCCAGGGACGCTACATTCCCCTGACGGCACACTGGGTGAACGTTGTGGAGGCCGGGAGCGAGTCGTACCCTGGGATGGCACAGGTGCTACCGACGCAAAGGATTGCGGGCCCTACGTCAATCAGGGTTTCCGCCAGCACCTACGTTAGTGGCTCCAACCCCCACTTCTCCTACTCCACCTCCTTGCTACACTTTTTTTCCACCTTTGAAATATACGCGTGCAGTACCAGTCAGCTATCAGTCGGTAGCTGGAAGCAGAGCACTGCAGTGGGGAAGCGGCAACAGGCCGTGCTGAAGCTGATATGCTTAGGGGACAAACAGCACACCGCCGCAGAGCTGTGGCAGGGGATAAGAGACTAGTCTGAGCTGTGGCTCTCGCCACTCAACCTAGAACCAGGCATAGTTGTGTCTGTTAATGGACGCAACTTAGTGGCGGCTTTGGAATTCGGCAAGCTCACACACATCCCATGCCTAAGTCTTAAACTTAGTGGTTCAGCGATTTCTCAAAACCTACCCCAATGTGCCTCTGCTAATGGTGATCCTGCGCCGCGCGTGTGCACATTTCTGGTCTGTCAACGCTGCAGCAGCGCTGGAAATTGCCAGCTCACCGGCTGTTGTGTGAAGTGAGCATGCGCTGGAAATCAATGTTCCACATGTTGCCCAGGCTTTGTGAGCAGCAGAGGGCAGTAGTGGAATACCAGCTGCAACATGGTCGTCGCCTTTCCAGTCAGCTTCTGCTATTCACAAGCAAGGAGTGGGCATGGATGTCTGACCTCTGTGAGGTTTTAAGAAACTTTGAGGAATCAACACAGATGGTGAGCTGCGATAACCCTATTATCAGCATCACCATCCCACTGCTGTGTCTACTCAAATGTTCGCTGATCACAATTAAGGACGACACTTTACATGTGTAAGAGGTGGAAATGGGAGAAGACATTACACAGTGTGATAGCCAGACCACCCTCAGTTCGTCTTCTCAGCACGAATTGGACGATGAAGAGGAGGAGGAGCAGGAGACGGCTGCCTGCGATACAGAGGGTAGTACCCATGGAAGTTTATTTCTATCTGTTCTGCGTGGGTGGGCAGAAGAGAAGGAAGAGGATGAGGAGATTGAGAGTCATCCTCCTGATGCTGATTTCATGTTAGGCTGCCTTTCCAGCGACCCGCGCGTTATATGCATTTTAGACAACACGGATTACTGTTTTTTTACCCTTCTCGACCCCCCACTACAAAGAGAACGTCTCATTTCTCATTCCTCTGGTGGAGAGGATGAGCAGAATGGTGCAATACCAGAAGGTCCTTGTTTAAAAATTGCTCCAAACATTTCCATCTAACAAATCTGGCGGCAGAGTTCATAGTTTCTTGGGCAACCAAGGAGGAAAGAGAAGGGGAACACACAGCAGTTCCAACATAGGCAGGGCAACACTCCCTAAAGCCTGGGACAGTTTCATGACACTCCACCAGCACCCTCACCCTGATGCGCGGCCTAGTGTCACAAGGAGGGAAAAATTTTGGAAGATGGTGAAGGAGTACATAGCAGACCGTGTCAGCGTCCTCAATGATCCATCAGTTCCTTACAGCTACTGGGTGTCCAATCTGGACACGTGGCACGAACTGGCGCTCTACGCCTTGGAGGTGCTGGTCTGCCCTGCCGCCAGCGTCTGAGTGGGTATTTAGTGCTGCTGGTGGCATTATAGCAGATAAGCGTATTCGCCTGTCAACTGAAATTGCTGACAGGTTGTCTCTTATGAAAATAAACGAGGCCTGGATTGACCATGACTTCTCTACTCCACCAGAGGAAAGCTGATGAACATAAAGGCACTTTAAATGTGTTTTTTATAATAAACTGAATACACTGTATTCCCATGCACCCCTTCCACCACAAACAAGGGTATATGGTTGAAGCTTCCTTTTCTCATCCTCCTTCTCCTCTACCATCATATCAACATGCTTATTCGTCGCATATAATGTTTTACAGGGTCAGCTCAACTGCAGGCCCTCACATATAATTTTTTAGAGGGTCAGCTCACCAGCAGGCCTTTACCTACAATCTTTTATAGGGTCAACTCACCTGCAGGCCCTCACCTGAAATCTTTTACAGGGTCAGCTCACCAGCAGGCCCTCGCATATAATATTTTAGAGGGTCAGCTCACCAGCAGGCCCTCACCTACAATCTTTTACAAGGTCATCTCACCTGCAGGCCCTCGCATATAATGTTTTACAGTGTCAGCTCACCTGCAGGCACTCGCATATAATGTTTTACAGGGTCAACTCACCAGCAGGCCCTCGCATATAATGTTTTACAGGGTCAGCTCACCTGCAGACCCTCGCATATAATTTTTCCAGGGTCAGCTCACCTGCAGACCCTCACCTACAATCTTTTACAGGGTCAGCTCACCTGCAGGCCCTTGCATATAATGTTTTACAGGGTAAGCTCACCAGCAGGCCCTCACCTACAATATTTTTTGCAGCACTTGCACTTTATATAGAAGTAAATATCCAGGAAAGAATGTTAACTAACAATTTTTCTTCTAAAATCGATTTTATCTTTGTTTTTTGTGCATATTATTGTCAGTCTGTAAAATTGGCGTACTACTCGGACAACATCGTTCCTAGCAGTGACCTGGGAGTCCAAGATGCATCCAGACATCCTCCCCATGCTATTCCTGAACCATTTCAGTGGTGTTTCCATCAATTTCTGACTTTTTCATGTGAACCAGACACCCCCCCTTCTTCAGAGCAGGGGTTGCCTGGTTTAATGCTTGGGTTCTCACATTGACTTTAATCCCGAGGTGTTCGATCCGAGCACATGAGCACATTGGTGCTCGATCAACCCTATTACTGACCTGACCCCCTCTCCACTCTCGCCATGACCCCTTTTTGGAAAGGTTTGAGGAAGACATTGAAGTGCAAGAAGTGCAACACTTGTGAATAAGTTTAGTTGCAGTGGCATTAAAAAAGTTGCAAACATGATTTGCAATATTTTTGGCCAGAAAGCTAAGCTGGCCTTGAGGAAATTATAATCCCCCCCATAGTTTGTAACAGTGGAGCTTTGGATAGTAGCTTAGAACTCTTTGCCATGAAGAGCCTCCAACATGACTCACTAGTACAATTAGCACCGTAACATTATGTAAAGTGATATCTGTGTACTGATACATCAATACTGGCCATGTCTCATTTACACAGGCCAGTTATGAGTAATAAAGCACCTTCAGTATAGCAGTCTGTGAAACCACCCTGCACCTACATATGTGCGGAAACTATATGGGGACAGGTGATCGTATTATAGATTGTTTGTTGTCATATTTCCAGCGATTGTCCCATGTGAACGGCACTTATTAAGCGCTAAATGACATACTGTATTACCAGAGGTTTCTCCTAAAGGGTTTTTCTGGGAGTATAATACTGATCACTAGAGTTGAGCGAACACCTGGATGTTCGGGTTCGAGAAGTTCGGCCGAACTTCCCGGAAATGTTCGGGTTCGGGATCTGAACCCGACCCGAACTTCGTCCCGAACCCGAACCCCATTGAAGTCAATAGGGACCCGAACTTTTCGGCACTAAAAAGGCTGTCAAAACAGCCAAGGAAAGGGCTAGAGGGCTGCAAAAGGCAGCAACATGTAGGTAAATCCCCTGCAAACAAATGTGGATAGGGAAATGAATAAAAATAAAAATAAAATAAATAAAAATTAACCAATATCAATTGGAGTGAGGTCCCATAGCAGAGAATCTGGCTTCACGTCACCCACCACTGTAACAGTCCATTGTCATATATTTAGGCCCCGGCACCCAGGCAGAGGAGAGAGGTCCTGTAACAGAGAATCCGGCTTCATGTCAGCAGAGAATCAGTCTTCATATCATAGCAGAGAATCATGCTTCACGTCACCCAACACTGGAACAGTCCATTGTCAGATATTTAGGCCCAGGCACCCAGGCAGAGGAGAGAGGTCCCGTCACAGAGAATCTGGCTTCATGTCAGCAGAGAATCAGTCTTCATATCATAGCAGATAATCATGCTTCACGTCACCCACCACTGTAACAGTCCATTGTCATAAATTTAGGCCCCGGCACCCAGGCAGAGGAGAGAGGTCCCGTAACAGAGAATCTGGCTTCATGTCAGCAGAGAATCAGTCTTCATGTCATAGCAGAGAATCAGGCTTCACGTCAGCCACCACTGCAACAGTCCATTATCATAAATTTAGGCCCAGCACCCAGGCAGAGGAGAGAGGTCCCGTAACAGAGAATCTGGCTTCATGTCAGCAGAAAATCAGTCTGCATGTCATAGCAGAGAATCAGGCTTCACGTCAGCCACCACTGCAACAGTCCATTGTCATAAATTTAGGCCCTGGCACCCAGGCAGAGGAGAAAGGTCCCGTAACAGAGAATCTGGCTTCATGTCAGCAGAGAATCAGTCTGCATGTCATAGCAGAGAATCAGACTTCACGTCACCCACCACTGTAACAGTCCATTGTCATATATTTAGGCCCCGGCACCCAGGCAGAGGAGAGAGGACCCGTAACAGAGAATCTGGCTTCATGTCAGCAGAGAATCAGTCTTCATGTCATAGCAGAGAATCATGCTTTACGTCACCCAACACTGGAACAGTCCATTGTCAGATATTTAGGCCCAGGCACCCAGGCAGAGGAGAGAGGTCCCGTAACAGAGAATCTGGCTTCATGTCAGCAGAGAATCATGCTTCACGTCAGCCACCACTGTAACAGTCCATTGTCATAAATTTAGGCCGCGGCACCCAGGCAGAGGAGAGAGGTCCCGTAACAGAGAATCTGGCTTCATGTCAGCAGAGAATCAGTCTGCATGTCATAGCAGAGAATCAGGCTTCACGTCACCCACCACTGTAACAGTCCATTGTCATATATTTAGGCCCCGGCACCCAGGCAGAGGAGAAAGGTCCCGTAACAGAGAATCTGGCTTCATGTCAGCAGAAAATCAGTCTGCATGTCATAGCAGAGAATCATGCTTCACGTCACCCAACACTGGAACAGTCCATTGTCAGATATTTAGGCCCAGGCACCCAGGCAGAGGAGAGAGGTCCCGTAACAGAGAATCTGGCTTCATGTCAGCAGAGAATCAGTCTTCATATCATAGCAGATAATCATGCTTCACGTCACCCACCACTGTAACAGTCCATTGTCATAAATTTAGGTCCCGGCACCCAGGCAGAGGAGAGAGGTCCCGTAACAGAGAATCTGGCTTCATGTCAGCAGAGAATCAGTCTTCATATCATAGCAGAGAATCAGGCTTCACGTCAGCCACCACTGCAACAGTCCATTGTCATAAATTTAGGCCCAGCACCCAGGCAGAGGAGAGAGGTCCCGTAACAGAGAATCTGGCTTCATGTCAGCAGAAAATCAGTCTGCATGTCATAGCAGAGAATCAGGCTTCACGTCAGCCACCACTGCAACAGTCCATTGTCATAAATTTAGGCCCCTGCACCCAGGCAGAGGAGAAAGGTCCCGTAACAGAGAATCTGGCTTCATGTCAGCAGAGAATCAGTCTGCATGTCATAGCAGAGAATCAGGCTTCACGTCACCCACCACTGTAACAGTCCATTGTCATATATTTAGGCCCCGGCACCCAGGCAGAGGAGAGAGGACCCGTAACAGAGAATCTGGCTTCATGTCAGCAGAGAATCAGTCTTCATGTCATAGCAGAGAATCATGCTTTACGTCACCCAACACTGGAACAGTCCATTGTCAGATATTTAGGCCCAGGCACCCAGGCAGAGGAGAGAGGTCCCGTAACAGAGAATCTGGCTTCATGTCAGCAGAGAATCATGCTTCACGTCAGCCACCACTGTAACAGTCCATTGTCATAAATTTAGGCCCCGGCACCCAGGCAGAGGAGAGAGGTCCCGTAACAGAGAATCTGGCTTCATGTCAGCAGAGAATCAGTCTGCATGTCATAGCAGAGAATCAGGCTTCACGTGACCCACCACTGTAACAGTCCATTGTCATATATTTAGGCCCCGGCACCCAGGCAGAGGAGAAAGGTCCCGTAACAGAGAATCTGGCTTCATGTCAGCAGAAAATCAGTCTGCATGTCATAGCAGAGAATCAGGCTTCACGTCACCCACCACTGTAACAGTCCATTGTCATATATTTAGACCCCGGCACCCAGGCAGAGGAGAGAGGTCCCGTAACAGAGAATCTGGCTTCATGTCAACAGAGAATCAGTCTGCATGTCATAGCAGAGAATCAGGCTTCACGTCACCCACCACTGTAACAGTCCATTGTCATAAATTTAGGCCCCGGCACCCAGGCAGAGGAGAGAGGTCCCGTAACAGAGAATCTGGCTTCATGTCAGCAGAGAATCAGTCTGCATGTCATAGCAGAGAATCATGCTTCACGTCACCCACCACTGTAACAGTCCATTGTCATAAATTTAGGCCCCGGCACCCAGGCAGAGGAGAGAGGTCCCGTAACAGAGAATCTGGCTTCATGTCAGCAGAGAATCAGTCTTCATGTCATAGCAGAGAATCAGGCTTCACGTCACCCACCACTGTAACAGTCCATTGTCAGATATTTTAGAGGTAGCAGGGGGAGCCTGAGTGACTTCCTTGTTTTTAAGGTGTTTACTCCACTGCAGTTCATGCTTTTCATGCAGGTGCCTGGTCATGCAGGTTGTGCTAAGGTTCAGAACGTTAATGCCTCGCTTCAGGCTCTGATGGCACAGCGTGCAAACCACTCGGGTCTTGTCGTCAGCACATTGTTTGAAGAAGTGCCATGCCAGGGAACTCCTTGAAGCTGCCTTTGGGGTGCTCGGCCCCAGATGGCGGCGGTCAGTAGCAGGCGGAGTCTCTTGGCGGCGGGTGTTCTGCTTTTGCCCACTGCTCCCTCTTTTGCTACGCTGTTGGCTCGGTCTCACCACTGCCTCTTCCTCCGAACTGTGAAAGTCAGTGGCACGACCTTCATTCCATGTGGGGTCTAGGACCTCATCGTCCCCTGCAGCGTCTTTCACCTAGTCTTGATCCCTGACCTCCTGTTCAGTCTGCACACTGCAGAAAGACGCAGCAGTTGGCACCTGTGTTTCGTCATCATCAGAGACGTGCTGAGGTGGTATTCCCATGTCCTCATCATCAGGAAACATAAGTGTTTGTGCGTCAGTGCATTCTATGTCTTCCACCGCTGGGGAAGGGCTAGGTGGATGCCCTTTCCGAAACCCTGCCAGCAGAGTCTTCAAACAGCATAAGAGACTGCTGCATAACTTGAGGCTCAGACAGTTTCCCTGGTATGCATGGGGGTGATGTGACAGACTGATGGGGTTGGTTTTCAGGCGCCATCTGTGCGCTTTCTGCAGAAGACTGGGTGGGAGATAATGTGAACGTGCTGGATCCACTGTCGGCCACCCAATTGACTAATGCCTGTACCTGCTCAGGCCTTACCATCCTTAGAACGGCATTGGGCCCCACCAAATATCGCTGTAAATTCTGGCGGCTACTGGGACCTGAGGTAGTTGGTACACTAGGACGTGTGGCTGTGGCAGAACGGCCACGTCCTCTCCCAGCACCAGAGGGTTCACTAACACCACCACGACCATGTCCGCGTCCGCGTCCCTTACTAGATGTTTTCCTCATTGTTACCGTTCACCACAATAAGAAAAATAATTTTTGGCCCAATGTATTGAATTCAAATTCAGGCCTTTTTTTTACAGACACCTAACACTATCTGGCTATCTATTTAGGTACCGTATTACACTAATAAAGGCACAGCAGTAACGACAGATTTAGCTGAATATAAATTTGAGGCCTAGTATTTAGGCGCTGGGTGACAGGTATACGTTTACGGACAGAATTAGACTTGGATATGCACAGTAGCGTGTGTGTGATGTTATTGAGAATGACGCTATCAGCACCTTGAATCTAATATACCCTTTTAGGGATAGATTTAAAGTAGGCCTGATATAGCAGAAACCACTAATTTAGAGAATTGCTAAATTGGGAATTGTATTTCAACCCAGAACAAAAACTGTGCTTTGACGGACACTAAATAATTTGCCCAGCCACAGCAATAACCACAGATTTAGCTGACTATAAATTTGAGGCCTATTATTTAGGCGCCGGGTGACAGGTATACGTTTACAGACAGAATTAGACTGGGATATGGCCAAAAAATAACCACACTATTGATGGTTAAATGCACTTGGTGTGACAGCTTGACCCTGATGTAGGATATAGCCAAAAACAACCACACTATTGAGGGTTAAATGCACTTGGTGACAGGCTCAGCTTGCCCCTGATGTAGTATATGGCCAAAAAATAACCACACTATTGATGGTTAAATGCACTTGGTGTGACAGCTTGACCGATGTAGGATATAGCCAAAAAACAACCACACTATTGAGGGTTAAATGCACTTGGTGACAGCTTGCCCCTGATGTAGTATATAGCCAAAAAATAACCACACTATTGATGGTTAAATGCACTTGGTGTGACAGCTTGACTGATGTAGGATATAGCCAAAAAACAACCACACTATTGAGGGTTAAATGCACTTGGTGACAGCTTGCCCCTGATGTAGTATATGGCCAAAAAATAACCACACTATTGATGGTTAAATGCACTTGGTGTGACAGCTTGACCCTGATGTAGGATATAGCCAAAAAACAACCACACTATTGAGGGTTAAATGTACTTGATGGCAGCTTGTGCTGGCGCACCACAAGACACAAAATGGCCGTCGATCACCCCAGAAAAAAGTGACTGAAAAACGCTCTGGGCAGCCTAAAAATAGTGAGCCATTGAATAGCAGCAGTTCAATGATCCACAGCTGCAGATCGATCACTGAATGAAGTCTTTTGGAGGAGTTAATCACTGCCTAATCTCGCCCTAACGTCGCAGCTAAAACCTCTCCTTATACTGATCACAGCAGAGTGACGTGCGGCACTACATGACTCCAGCTTAAATAGAGGCTGGGTCACATGCTGCACTGGCCAATCACAGCCATGCCAATAGTAGGCATGGCTGTGACGGCCTCTTGGGGCAAGTAGTATGATGCTTGTTGATTGGCTGCTTTGCAGCCTTTCAAAAAGCGCCAAGAAAACGACGAACACCGAACCCGAACCCGGACTTTTACGAAAATGTTCGGGTCCGTGTCACGGACACCCCAAATATCGGTACGAACCCGAACTATACAGTTCGGGTTCGCTCATCCCTACTGATTACCTATTCTGACACCCGGCAAGGCCACCGATCAGCTGTTTAAAGAGGCTGCTGGACTCCAGTGAGCATTATGGCCTCTTCAAAGCATAATAAGCACAGCGCTGTCCACTGTAAAGCGGCTGTATATTCCAGCCCAGGCCCGTTCAAGCTTGAACAGAACTCAGCTGCTCCTAGGCCTAGTAAGAGGCCATGACGCTCACTAGGGCACCACAAACAGCTGATTGGCGGAGGTGCTGGGAGCCAGACCCCGCACCCCCCCCCCCCCCCCGTGATCAAATACTGAGCAAGGGCTCATGCACATAAACTTATTTTCCGTCCGTGTCCCTTTTTTGTGGCCTGTAAGCGGAACTATTCATTTCAATGGGGCTGCAAAAAACGGAAATGACTCTGTGTCTTTAAGTCTGTTCCCGAAAAAAAAGTCCTATTTTTTTCCTTTTTGCGGACAAGGACAGGTATACATGTAACACGGACGTCACATGAATGTCATCTGTTTTTTGTTTTTTTTCGCGGATCCGTGTCATATGCATGAACACTGAAGGAAAGAGCAAAGTAGGGTTCACATGGCTGTTCAGGTACTTGGAAAGACGGTGGTGTAGTATGGTGGCTCGAGTATTGCCCTGGGATTCCTTGGTATCATTAGACAATCGCTTCTTACTTATTAGGTATTCTGAAACAATTCTAAGACCATCTATGAGTCACTGGATATTTTTGCTAAATATTTTGGTTCCATTTAATGTATTTTGTGTTTGCTGCGCACGCCCACTGTTACTGTATTTGCTTCTCTCTGTTGTGTTTTTTACTGTTGCACTTGTCAACTTGATTTGGGACAATTCAATGATAATAAAAAACAGCTTGTTCCCTTTCTAACAAAGGTGACACTGTGCATAATGCTACAAATAAAGCAACAAAAGGCTTCCTTGGACATAGTTTAAAGTTAATTGGCAGCATCTGCTCTTTGCAACAATAGAAGAGGGAGTTTTCCCTTGGCATTTGGATAGAAAAGCTAAGGATTTTCATTGTCATATTAAACCGGCATGTGCTGTTGTAGGCTGCATCTGCTGAGAGCCAGCCACTTGGTTTGTGTAGTTAAAACAACTCCTGAGATGTGGAACGTAAGGAGGTATATTTCTGTCTTATCTCGCCGTAGTAATATTTTAAAATTTTTGCATGTGTGATATCATGGATTGTAGTTGAAGGGCACTTGAACCAACAACATCTGAAAGGGAAGAGTACCGACAACCTTAGGATAGGTTATAAGTATCAGATTGGTGGGCGACCATCTCCAGACACCCCTGCCAATCAACTTTTTGAAGAGACCGTGGCACTCCGGTGAGCACTGCTGCCTATGAGCAGCTCAGTCCTATTCAAGTGAATGGGGCTGAGCTGAAATACCAAGCACAACCACCATCTAATGGATGGTGCTGTGCTTGGTAGGCCTACCAGGAGGCCGTGGCCACCGATAATTTACAGATGACCTATTCTGAGGATTGAGTGCAAATTTGAAAGCAGCACCAATGTCCCCTCAAAACCACCATCAGGAATGGACCAGTCCGTCAGCCACCGCAGATCCACAGCAGTCACTCCAGTCAAATAGCATAAAAGATAATCGACAGCAGCATGTCCCCCATGGTTTCTTCACTCAAGGTGGATCCATAAAAGGTGCAAAAATAGTGCAACATTTCGACTAATACATAGTCTTTCTCAAGCATAAATATAGAGTGAACACATCACATATATATAGTGCACGAAGGTGTTACCTAACCTCCTCCTGGCCAATCAGTCTTACTAGGGATGAGCAAATCATGTTTCATCCGAAGTCGATTCGCATAAAACTTTGTTCTAATACTGTACAGAGCAGGAGCTCCGTACAGTATTAGAATGTAATGGCTCTTATGAGCCAAAGTTATTGCTTCGCAAAGTCTCACGAGACTTTATGGAATAACTTCATAAATTAATTTATACTGTAAAAAAACATTTTCTGAAGTTTTATGCAAATTTACTTTGGGTGTTTCATCTTAAGTCGATTCGCTCATCCCTAATTCTTACTATATCAAGGTGGATACGGGGAGATGGGTCTGCGGCTCAGCATACACGTGTCTTCAGCGCTCCCATGTTGATACAGCGCATGCCACAATATTCTGAGACACCTCCGGTTTCCATTGCCTCGACCTTCACTCATTACTATACCACATTTTCTTGCTGCTCTGTAGAGAAAAAAAACAGCTGCAACTTTTTTGCCTAGGACTATTACTAGACTTTGCTGCCATGATATCACTGTAAGAGTCAGCCTTATGTTCACCAAATTACATTGCACTGACATCTTTGGTGATAATGCTGCACACAGGCTGTGATATCTTCCTCCAGCCACAAGAGGCTGCTGTGGCTTGGAATAAGGGAAAGGACAAGCTGAAAGAAGATAATAAAGTTTTTCCCGGGCTGTGCTAGAAGTTGTCGGGTCTGTCTGGAAAGGGAAAGAGTCTGGCTGCTGGGAGATACAACAGCAAGAGACTATAAGAGGTGATTTCTTCCAGCTGTGGAGCAGAATACAGAGACTGCAAAGTGTGTTTCAGAGGAGTGAGATCGTGTAATTCAGAGAAAAGTGACAGGACGGATTCTTCCTGCCAGAGCTGAAACTAGGTGAAGACCTGCATCTGCTGTAATCCCACCAGAGAGAAAGAAAGACCACGCTTGGCAAGCAAGCGACCGGATCTAGCCAGACTGCACCTTCCGTCACGTACCGGACCAAGGAGAATCTGCAGAACTGTGAGTGGCACCGGTGCTAATTTGCGATAGGTTATAGAGTAGGGGAATTAAGTCAGTGCGCTGTAGAAGCGTCCCCTGGGTAGCAGGGCTAGATAGGAAATTATTAGTGAGAGTAGCCTGCAAGCTGACTGTTTGCTGTTTAGCTCATTCTGTTTTCTATGCAAAATTCCATTACCATTGTTGCTGATTTCTGTACACCTGTTTATACCATTTCTGTCACTAACCCATTGCGCCTCTGGTGATGTGGTACTGTTAATCCGATTTTCCGGCAGTTCCATTTTGTTCTTTAATAAAGCCGGTGTATGCTTCAGCTGCCTTGTCTGCTGTACTATATTTGAATCCTGCCTTGCAGTCTCTTCCTCCTCAGACCGCTACATCACTGTCCAAAGAAATGCATTGAGTAACTTGTAAATCTCTCTAAAATCCCTGCAGTCAAGTGAGTAACTGGTAGTTGTTTGAATTTTATTACGTATTTTTCACCTAACCCTGCTGCCATCGTCATAACATAATAGAAGAAAGTATAGTCATTTCATCGCCTACAGCTTCCAGCACTTTTGCATCACTCCTCCCCTCCAGGCAACCACTACAGTCAATCACTGGTCTCATCGGTCATTTATGTAGCACTGGTCCTTGGTGTCAGGTAGAGCCAACATGCCACACTGCCCAGTGCCTTGGCCAGGGAATCTAGATACAAGGCAGGGCAGAAAAGAATGCCTAGGTAAGACTCTGTTTAAAGGGGTTATTCCACTTCAACTATTTATCACCTGTCCACAGGGTTGACATGTGCACCAATGCTCCATTCAGAGAAGGGACTCAGGACCCCTTACTCTCAGGTTCCTCATAACTGGATAGTCATCCCCTTTGCCATGGATAGGTGATTGTCACGTGCCGGGGGTCCAAGGCAGACATCCGGGACATCATACGGACAGGTCACAGGCAAACAGAACAGACATGACAGAAAAGCAGATAAACAGAAGTGGTAACAATACCACTGGACCAAGAGTACCGGAAGACCACAGCAAAACCTGGAGGGCGGAGGTAGTGAGCCCCCATACTTCACAGAGCCCCAGATGGTGGGGATGACTGGGACGAGGGCTCACTGGTCGCACCTGCCAGGAACAGGCTGGTGAAACCTCCAGCGGGACAGAACCAGAGCTACACACAGGTTAGCGATTCCCCCTCCGGGGAAGCCAGGAACCCCCTTCTGAAGGAGACATGAAACAAACATACAGGGCAGGAACAGACACAGATGCAGTTACGCACTGCTAGGTGCTCCGATGCAGATATGCTCTGCTAGGTGAAAACAGGGAACATATTACATAATACACAAGATAGGCAAGTACAGAGCAGAACATGGCATAGCACGTAACAGGACAGGAACCGGAGCACAGACACTGGAGAATGGACACTGAGAACAGACACTTGATAACAGACACTTGATGCAAAACCAGACGACACCACGCAGATGGGTAGATGGAAACCCCCAGGAATAGAAGCGAGGTGCAACACCTAGCAGCAGCAGACAGGACAGACTGACAAATACTGACCCCCAGAACCACAGCTCACAGGACTATATAGCTGGGTAACAAGGCACCTGGGAAGCCACACCCAGGCACAGCAGACAGGGGAAGTTCACCCCAACAGAACCAGATTAAAGATACACAGGAACAGACGTTGCCCCTGGCAAACAGCATACACAGATACAGAACTGGGTGTTTCCCTTGGCAACCAGCATACACGGACACAAAACTGGGACAGAAATACAGATACAGTTAAAGGGGTACACACGTACACGGGCATAGAACACCCTAGACACTGCAGCCAGCACATAGCCAAAAGCAACCAGCCTGCACGGAATCACCCGCAGCCAGTACACAAAAGGCGTGCAGCCAGCCTACATGGCAACACACGTCACGGTGAACCGCACTGTGACAGTGATAAATATTGGATTGTGATTGCAATTCTGACAACAAGGGATCCTGTGTCCCCTCTCTGAATGCAGCTGTAGTGCACACGTTGGTCCACCGCTCCATTCTCTTGGATGGACGGAGCCCCATAGAAATGCATGGATCAGTGGACCAACGGGTGCACTAAAGCCCATTCACAGAGGGGACTCTGTACCCCTTGTTCACGGGTTCCACACAACCCGATACTCATCCTATTTCCTGTGCATAGGTGATAAATATTGGATTTTGATTCTAATTAGAGATAAGCAAAATATTGGAAAATTCGATTCAGCTGCTTCGCCAAATTTAATTAAAATATTTGCTTTGTGACAAATTACTTTTCCATGAAGTGCATTTCTTTGTAAGTAGTGGGTGCAATAACAGGGAGCAGTGATTGCAACTACTCCCCCCCCCCGCCGCCCCGCCGCCCCGCCGCCCCTCCTCCTTGTACTCCTCAGATGCCCCTTTCATACATGATCACAGGATACTTACCTGATCCATTTGCTCGCGATGTGCCGACTGCCATCTTACTTGAAGATCTAGTGCGAAATCTTGCGCAGCCCGACGTCATACTTCCCCGTGCACAGGAGTTCATGCGAGATCTTTAAGCAAGATGGCTGTGGCCACCCTGTAGCAAGCAAATGGAGCAGGTAAATATGTTTCTTTTTTGTTTTTTGCACTATTTCAGGTTAAATCGATGGGCTACCATGATGCACAAGGAAATTCGGCTTCGTGGCAAATCAAATTTATCCTGAAATTCGATCGAAGTCCACTTCGTTGACTTTGATGCGCTCAACACTAATTGTGATCCTGCCAACAAGGGATCCCGAAGCCCCTCTCTAAATGCACATGTTGATCCACAGCTCCATTCTCTTGGATGGATGAGCCCCATAGAAATGCATGGATCAGTGGACCAACATGTGCACCAATGCTCCATTCACAGAGTGGACGCTGAACCCCTCATTCACAGGTTCCTGCAACTCGATACTCATCCCATTTCCTGTGGATCTCTGATGATTTTTTATCATTTATCAGGCATTATGTATACACCATCGAAGAAGCAAACAACTAGTTGCAGAATTTCGTAGCATTGAGTGTCTCTCATTCAACAAATGGGATCTTAACATGACCTCATCGTTGTCTTTTCTACGTTACAGTACAGGGCCGTTTCTAGAGCCGGGCGAGGGGTTCCACCGCACAGGGCACATCACATCAACGCGCAAAAGGGGGCGCTGGTCACTGGTGTTTACAGCTGATCTGCAGCAGGGCCAGGACGCAACTAATGAGCGCTTTTATTGTGGAAGCGTTCATTAGTAAAGAAGGCTGAAGGAACAGTGAGTACAGCGCTCCCAGCACTAGCTGTACTCTATAGAGCAGCCTGTGCAGTGTGTGCGAGGAAGGAGGAGGAGCCTGTGGGAGCATGTCAGGTAAGGAGGCGGGGCCAGTGTGAGAAGAGGACAAGGCACTGAGGGCTGGGTGGAGCTGCATGAGGGAGGAGGAGGGGCTTATCTGGGGAGGAGTCAGGTAGCTGATCTGTGAGGAACTTTATTCACAGTGAGTACAAACTATAATGTAAATGTGTTGGAGCCTGTGCATGAGGGATGTTCAGTGTATGGGGGGGGGGGGGGGCTCAGTACGTGAGGGGACAGGCTGGGGGCGAGGTGCTCAGTGCATGAGGGGACATTCTGGGGGGTGCTCAGTACATGAGGGGAGATGCTGTGGAGGATGGGGGTGCTCAGTACATGAGGGGACATGCTGGGGAGAGGGGGTGCTCAGTACATGAGGGGACATGCTGGGGGGAGGGGGTGCTCAGTACATGAGGGGACATGCTGGGGAGAGGGGGTGCTCAGTACATGAGGGGACATGCTGGGGGGAGGGGGTGCTCAGTACATGAGGGGACATGCTGGGGAGAGGGGGGTGCTCAGTACATTAGGGGAGATGCTGGGGGGAGGGAGGTACTCAGTACATGAGGGGACATGCTGTGGAGGATGGGGGTGCTCAATGTATGAGGGGAGATGCTGTGAAGGACGGGGGTGGAGGATGGGGGTGCTTAGTGTATGAGGGGAGAAACTGTGTGGAGGATGGGGGTGCTCAGTGTATGAGGGGAGAAACTGTGGAGGTTGGGGGTACTCAGTGTATGAGGGGAGATGCTGTGGAAGATGTAGGTGTTCAGTGTATTAGGGGCGAAGCTGTGGAGGATGGGGGTGCTTAGTGTATGAGGGGAGATACTGTGGATGATGGGGGTGCTCAGTGTATGAGGGGAGATACTGTAGAGGATGGGGGTGCTCAGTGTATAAGAGAAGATACTGTGGATGATGGGGGTGCTCAGTGTATGAGGGGAGATACTGTGGATGATGGGGGTGCTCAGTGTATGAGGGGAGATACTGTGGAGGATGGGGTGCTCAGTGTATGTGCAGAGAAACTGTGTGGAGGATGGGGGTGCTCAGTGTATGAGGGGAGATGCTGTGGAAGATGTGGTGCTCAGTGTATGAGGGGAGATGCTGTGGAGGATGGGGGTGCTCAGTGTATGAGGGGAGATACTGTGGAGGATGGGGTGCTCAGTGTATGTGCAGAGAAACTGTGTGGAGGATGGGGGTGCTCAGTGTATGAGGGGAGATGCTGTGGAAGATGTGGTGCTCAGTGTATGAGGGGAGATGCTGTGGAAGATGTGGTGCTCAGTGTATGAGGGGAGATGCTGTGGAGGATGGGGGTGCTCAGTGTATGAGGGGAGATACTGTGGAGGATGGGGTGCTCAGTGTATGTGCAGAGAAACTGTGTGGAGGATGGGGTGCTCAGTGTATGAGGGGAGATGCTGTGGAAGATGTGGTGCTCAGTGTATGAGGGGAGATGCTGTGGAGGATGGGGGTGCTCAGTGTATGAGGGGCGATGTTGTGGAGGATGGGGGTGCTCAGTGTATGAGGGGAGATACTGTGGATGATGGGGGTGCTCAGTGTATGAGGGGAGATACTGTGGAGGATGGGGGTGCTCAGTGTATGAGGGGATATACTGTGGATGATGGGTGTGCTCAGTGTATGAGAGGAGATGCTGTGGAAGATGTAGGTGTTCAGTGTATGAGGGGAGATGCTGTGGAGGATGGGGGTGCTCAGCGTATGAGGGGTGATGTTGTGGAGGATGGGGGTGCTCAGTGTATGAGGGGAGATACTGTGGATGATGGGGGTGCTCAGTGTATGAGGGGAGATACTGTGGATGATGGGGGTGCTCAGTGTATGAGGGGATATACTGTGGATGATGGGGGTGCTCAGTGTATGAGAGGAGATACTGTGGATGATGGGGGTGCTCAGTGTATGAGGGGAGATACTGTGGCGGCACTAGTGCTGCACTATGTCTTGGCAGCGCACAGCTCCAGGACGTATTGCACATAGGAGCACACTATGACGCTGTGTGATGTCAGGACAGCACTGACGCCAGGACACAGCGCTAAACCAAGTGTGATGGCGTCTGGAGGAGAAGCAGAGAGGGAAGCATACACCATATATATATATATATATATTTATTTATTTTTTCTAGTCTGATGGCTGCATTTGATGTACTAAGGAGTAAGGTGGAGGTTATAGGGGGTGACAGGGGTCTGAATACATTTTAGGCCTGTATAAATTTGTGGGATGATCCGTATGAATTTAGGGGTTGTTCTGGGGTCTGAATGGATTTGGGGCTGACTTGGGGGTCTAATCTGGGGTCTGTATGAATTTGGGTGCAGATCTGGAATCTGGATAAATTTTGAGATCTGGTCTAGAGGTCTGCATCATTAATTTTGGGATCTCATGTGGGCTCTGTGTTAAGAAGGGTTTAGCCAGCCATGTAAAATTAATTTTCTAAAACTGATTTGAATGTGAAAATAAAAGTAGTGATCCATCTCTCATCCCTGCCACACTCCTTCCACTCTTTCCCGTGTCCTCGCTGGTCTATGTACTTCTATGTCCCCCTCCACTGAGACATGAGACCACTGCAGCCAGTGATTGAGAAGTGAGCGGTGGGATCAAAAAAGTTTCACTACTTTTATTACTTTATCATGTTCTCAGCAGTTTTAAAACTAATGTAGGCACATGGGGCAGCACTGGGCATAGAATTGGTGGACACTACAGGGTGGCAGTGTTAAAAGGGGCAACAATATAGGGAGGTTATTTGCTATAGAGGGTCAGGGTGGACTGCAGAAACAACAAGCCAAAGGTATAAGCTGAATTTCCTGGACCCTAATCGGTAACAGACCTCCTCTACCCTGTGCCATTTATTATTACTGGTGTCTCTTTTTGTGGCAGAGGGGGCTGCGCACCCCTGGCCGAAGATGTGTGCGCATGAGCTTCTGCAAACAAACTGAAGAGAAAAGGAAAGTGAATAAACTGAGACTGTGGAGACTTTTTGTATTGTTCGCCCTGTTGGCAAAATTCCCTAGAAACTGCCCTTGTTACAGTATATCTATCCAATAGCAACACAACAAAAGTGAATCCTACTAAGTGCAACAATGAGCACGCTTACTAACTGTGAATCATGTTGGCATTAGTTTTGCAAGAAATACTATCACTGACTTCCATTAACCTCATCATCAGCGCTCGTCCTATCAGCCTAATGTTAAATATTCCTTCCTGCATTATATTCAGCATACTTTTTTTTTTTTTTTACCACAAGCTGCCCTGTGTTCCTTTCCCATCCATAAGATTTAGTATTTCTCATTTTTAAATCATTGATCAATGTCCAAAGCCACTTAAAGCCAGTGGAGAAAATCAATAGATTCTTCTGATTGGGCAGCGTGTTGACTTTAAAGAGCAGCTGCATGAAAAAAAAGGGGTAAGAAAAAGTGGGAACGCTCGCCTTGGATGACTTCATTTGCGGTTGCTATGCACTTTCCATACCAACCCAAATTAGCAATTTAAAAAACTGAGCACAGTCTACACAGGAGGCTTTAATCTTTCGTTCCTGAAAGTAAGAGCCAAGTGTCTGGGGAACAGTTTTTCAGTCAAGGTCATAGTCTAGCTTCCTCTGAGGGCCACCAAACATAATTAGGATTCATTTTGAGGCCGAAGAGCCTGCCGGTGAGGTCACCAATGTTATGACATCATCAGTAGAAGTTGTAAAGGCTTAACTCTTCATACTCCAGAGCTCATTTCAAAGCTCGAGGAGGTATTTTTTTTCTTTGAGGAACCTCTCACCACCAAACGGTGACGCCACTGCTTTGATTATCAGAAGATCCATCTACTCCAGCAAGAAATAAGCGTGGAAAAAGGGCGGTCAATATCTCATTTCTGAAGACCACAGAGATTTGACAGGCATTCTGATCAGCTCCATCTTCTTCTGTTTTTGTGTGTGTGTTACCGTGGCAAATAATTAGAAATTGTTCATGATAAATCCTGCGTCTTCTCACTCCAGCAGCCAGTTGTTATGGAAATCAGATGCAATCAATGCCAAGGGACACTGTTGATATTTAGCATTAATTGCCATCGTTATGTTGAACAGAACATTTGGAATTTGCATAACTCTCTGCTTCACAGCGTTTCTGAGATAGCGAGGCTCCTCGGGACTCGATGGGGTCGACGGGCGATGACTGCGCTAAGTATTGTAGCGAGTGGCTGCAAAACGAGGCCAAAGGCTGTGATTGAGGTAGGTATTACGGGCTCCCAACGCACCGCGGGCACCAAATCGTAACACAAGTGATTTCAATAAACAAAAAATGTGATAATTAGATAGAACTTTTTATTACCCAAAGGATCTAAAGAGAAATACAAAGCAAAGAGGTGTTAATAATGCGGTATGCGCCTAGAAACTTTCAAAAATCTAAAATTTCTTATATGTTTGCAGTCACAACCAAACCGTGGAGTATAAGGCCTCTCCACTCATCAGTGAATCATGGATGTGTGCTGCCTGTGGTCTCCACGTACCACTCATGCATCCATTGAATTCAATGTGTGTATTCGCATGTCAGTGGTTTTCCACGGACTGTGGGTCGGTGGTGACACCAGCTCATCATGGCCTATTTTGTTTCTGATTAGTGTTAAGCGATCCGAAGTTCATGAAGTAGACTTCGGACAGAATTTCAGGAAAAATTTGGAGAATTCCCTCGTGCTTTGTGGTAACAAGTCGATTTTCCTTAAAAAAAATGTAAAAAACAATCCTCACCTTATCAATTTGATCGCAAAGAGTCAGCCATGGCCATCTTGATTGAAGATCCAGGTCTAAATCTCGTGTGTGGTGACACATGCCAGCATGATGATGTCATCACGCACCGTGCGAGATCTTATATCAAGATGGCTGCGGCGGACTCTTCGCGATCAAATGATCAAGGTGAGTATTTTATTTTTTATTTTCTTAACAGATTAACCTCGGACAGCCCTCAATGTTGCGATCAGGGGGTTTATTGACGGGGGCGGCACAATCGCTGTTCCCCGTCATTGCACCCGTTACTCACAAAGAGATACGCTTCGTGATGAAGTCATTCGTCACAAAGCAAATTTCTTTGTGAAATTAGGCGAAGCAGCCAAATTGAATTTTTGAGAACTTCCATCATCTCTGTTTGTGATTACAGATCCCTCATGCATATTACAGTCTATGGATCTGTGAAAACCAAGGACACAACATGGATGCCATGGTTTTGACAGATCTTTGCTAGTAGATGCACTGAAAACCAATATTAAGCCCAGTGGTGTCCATGAAATACAGATGATACATGGGGGGTGGGGGCAAAAAACAGACACACACACCAAAGAAAGATCCTTCATGGACATCTTCATAGAGGAACCATTGACCATCTTATCAAGGATGTCATTATGGACATGGACATGTGAAAGAGGCCTTATATATTTTACCTAATGCCGTATACACTGTATGCCCAGATACATTGTAGAACATGACACTTGGCAAGAAGAGATTGCTTGCAGTATTCCTGATATTCCTAGTTACAGCAGGTCCTGCTTATTAGGGCTCTGTATAGTTAGCATTAATACAGTGCCTATACAAATGTATGCACTCTTACTGTACCTCTGTATGCTTTAGATTTAAAGGGGTTGTCCTGTAGGATTACTTTTTTATATATGGATCAGGGAGGGATAAAAACAACAAATTGCCAGCAGTCTGCAACAAAGGTCCAACTGGGTGTATGTCCCTGCAGATTCTTTCTATCCAAACAGTGCTGGCAACACCCAAATTGACCTCTATTGCAAACTGACCCTGAATGCAAATATGTAAAATTAAGGGCAGAAAACACACAGCCCTGCATTTGTGCTGTAGAGATTGGCAAGTGCATACGAAAGTGACCCCTCCTTTAATATCTTTAGTTTCTTGCCAAATTTTTTATCTGCAACAAGCCACTGGATCTTGCTGATACATTTCAGAACATTAAAGTGAAAAAGGAAAATTAGGAACCCACGTATTGATCTGCTTCTGTAGCGCCATTTTTTTCTATGTATTTACTTAGATTCCTTTCGAGCACAACCTGGAAAGATTATTTTAATCTATGTGAATCCCTTTAACATATCCACGCTAGCATGGAGCGAATCGAAGTATCCAAAGTGGACTTTGATCCGAATTTTAGGGAAAATTTGATTTGGCGCAAGGCCGAATTTCCTAGTGCTTCGTGGTAACTAATCAATTTTCCTTGAAATGGTGAAAAAAAAAAACATATCTCATCCTTTTAAGAAATGAAGCTGCTGCCACTGCCATCTTGATTGAAGGTCCTGCGCAAAATCTTTGAAGTTATCACCCACCGTGTGAGATTTCACGCAGGATCTTTATTTAAGATGGCCGCAGCAGCCTCTTCGCGCTCAAACGGATGTGGTGAGCATTTTATTTATTTTTTTAACCCCTGAAAGCCCTCATTTTTCATCTCAGATGCCGCAATCAACGATGAACGCGGCATCTGAGGGGTTCAATGATGGGGGGGGGGGGGCGACGTTGCAACCGCTATTCCCTGTCATTGCGCCCTCTACTTATAAAGAAATCCCCTTTGTGTTGAAGCTAATTTTTCAGTGAAATTCAGTGAAGCAGTTGAATGGAAGTGTTCATAACTTTGCTTATCTCTAATCATGCTGCATCAGTCGTGTTTGATCTCTTACCGACCACTGTCTCCCTTGTAACCTTGTAAGGGGGTGGTTCTGCATAAACAGGACCAGCAACCGTTATACGGTAGTGCGCTTGAACCGTTTAATGCACCATTGAACTGGGCAATCATGTTGTGCTTATATGTTATGCCAATGTGTTGCATTATTTTGCCAGTACTGAGTCTTTAAAATGAAACCACTAAGTTCTGCACCGACAAGAGATTGTAACAGCCAAGCTGTGTACCCATCTGGGACTATAACCACCAAGCTGTGTACCCATCTGGGACTATAACCACCAAGCTGTGTACCCATCTGGGACTATAACCACCAAGCTGTGTACCCATCTGGGACTATAACCACCAAGCTGTGCACCCATCTGGGACTATAACCACCAAGCTGTGTGCCCAATTGGGATAGTAACCAGCAAGTTCAGTGCCACTGTTTGTAACCATTATGCTTCCAGCAGGAGTAAATTACTGCATCATGCTTAAGAGGGGCATTGTGTCAGGGTCAAGGGCCACAGACAAAAAACAACCCTGCATGTGATACATTATTTCCATCTAAAAATGGATTTTATACGTAAATGGTTCAAACAGATGACAAATGTAGAACAGAATCAGTTTTTTACAAGACCCTGTAAAAAAAACTGATCCTGTGCATAACTGATGCACAGGATCTGCTGTTTTTTTTTTTTTACAGGATCGTATTTATTTTTCTGTTCTTCTGACGGATCAGAAGAACGGAAAGTAAAACAGGGACGTGAACTCTCCCTTGCACTGCTTTTCCTTTGCAGCACCTCTCCTCTCCAGATGTAATGGAGCTGTATGCACAGCACTGCAGAATGACTGGCGGGGTGATAGAAAGCTGGTTCTGTAAAGCCACTGGAAAACAGTGACCTCTAGTGGTCGATGAGGAACTCACTGCAGGCGTAGCCTTCTTACTGCCTACATGTTAGGAAAGAAAAAGGAGGGTTGAAAAGTTTTGTTAAAGGCAGCTAAAAAAAATAAAAAAGTAATAATAGATGAGAGAATAGATGAAAGTTAGAAACAGGATTATCAGTAGTAGAAATGTATTCCATTACAATAGTGATGTCACAGTACAGGGCTAACAAACACAGTGATGTCACAGTACAGGGCTAACAAACACAGTGATGTCACAGTACAGCGATAATAAACACAGTGATGTCACAGTACAGGGATAATAAACACAGTGATGTCACAGTACAGGGATAATAAACACAGTGATGTCACAGTACAGGGATAATAAACACAGTGATGTCACAGTACAGGGATAATACACACAGTGATGTCACAGTACAGGGATAATACACACAGTGATGTCACAGTACAGGGATAATACACACAGTGATGTCACAGTACAGGATAATACACACAGTGATGTCACAGTACAGGATAATACACACAGTGATGTCACAGTACAGGGATAGTAGACACAGTGATGTCGCAGTACAGGGATAATAAACACAGTGATGTCACAGTACAGGGATAATAAACATTGTGATGTCACAGTACAGGGATAATAAACACAGTGATGTCACAGTACAGAGATAATAAACACAGTGATGTCACAGTACAGGGATAATAAACACAGTGATGTCACAGTACAGAAATAATAAACACAGTGATGTCACAGTACAGGGATAATACACACAGTGATGTCACAGTACAGGGATAATAAACACAGTGATGTCACAGTACAGAGATAATACACACAGTGATGTCACAGTACAGGATAATACACACAGTGATGTCACAGTACAGGGATAGTAGACACAGTGATGTCGCAGTACAGGGATAATAAACACAGTGATGTCACAGTACAGGGATAATAAACATTGTGATGTCACAGTACAGGGATAATAAACACAGTGATGTCACAGTACAGAGATAATAAACACAGTGATGTCACAGTACAGGGATAATAAACACAGTGATGTCACAGTACAGAAATAATAAACACAGTGATGTCACAGTACAGGGATAATACACACAGTGATGTCACAGTACAGGGATAATAAACATAGTGATGTCACAGTACAGGGATAATAATCACAGTGATGTCACAGTACAGGGATAATAAACACAGTGATGTCACAGTACAGGGATAATACACACAGTGATGTCACAGTACAGGGATAATAAACATTGTGATGTCACAGTACAGGGATAATAAACACAGTGATGTCACAGTACAGGGATAATAAACACAGTGATGTCACAGTACAGGGATAATAAACACAGTGATGTCACAGTACAGAGATAATAAACACAGTGATGTCACAGTACAGGGATAATACACACAGTGATGTCACAGTACAGGGATAATAAACACAGTGATGTCACAGTACAGAGATAATAAACACAGTGATGTCACAGTACAGACATAATAAACACAGTGATGTCACAGTACATGGATAATACACACAGTGATGTCACAATACAGGGATAATAAACACAGTGTGTCACGGAATGTGTACAGGTAACAAGGCAAAGCAACATGTATAAACGACTCGCTGGATCCAAAAACTAAGGAACCAAGGGAGACCCCTGCAGAAGACCTGGCACTTTCCCTGGCTGCTCAGCCTATGCAAAGATCCTAATGGTGGAGGTTTGCATATCCACGAACCTTGACTATAAAGCCCTGAGCACCCTACTATAGTGAGGGGACACGACCACCGGCTCCCTACACAAGACACGGAGGGAGTCAGGGTCATCTGGGATCCAGCAAACAGATATTAACATATAAAAGTACACTTAGCTTTGAAGCAAACAGGAGGACAGATCAGCGTGCACACACACTCCAGGAAGAAATATAAGCCGCCCAGAAAAGCATTCTGGGGAGGCATTTAAAGGGAAGCAATTAAGACATGACAGCTGAGAGAGGCTGACGAGAGGAGGAGCTGAATACCACAACACAGAAATTCAAGGAGGAGGTTCTGAAAGGCCTCTGTCAGAGCTTCTCAGCTGTCTGGTTGTGACAGTACCCCTCCCTCTACGAGTGGACTCCGGACACTCAGAGCCCACCTTCTCAGGATGGGACCTATGGAATGCCCTGATGAGACGAGAGGCCTTAATGTCCGTCACTGGGACCCACATCCTCTCCTCAGGACCATACCCCTCCCACTGAACAAGGTACTGAAGAGAACCGCGGACAAGACGAGAATCCACAATCCTAGAGACCTGAAATTCAAGATTCCCATCAACCATAATCGGAGGAGGAGGCAAAGGCGAGGGTACAATGGGTTGAACATAAGGTTTCAATAAGGACTTATGAAAAACATTATGGATCTTCCAAGTCTGAGGAAGATAAAGACGGTATGCAACAGGATTGATGACAGACAGGATTTTGTAAGGCCCAATAAACCTAGGACCCAACTTCCAGGAGGGAACCTTCAATTTGATATTCTTGGTAGACAACCACACCAGATCACCAACATTCAGGTCCGGACCAAGCACACGTCTCTTATCAGCCACACGCTTATATCTCTCACTCATGCTCTTTAGATTATCTTGAATCTTTTGCCAAATAGATGACAAAGACGAGGAGAATCTGTCCTCATCAGGTAAACCAGAAGACCCCTCTCCCGAGAAAGTCCCAAACTGTGGATGAAACCCATATGCACCAAAAAATGGTGACTTATCAGAGGACTCCTGACGACGGTTATTTAAAGCAAACTCAGCAAGGGACAAAAAAGAACACCAATCCTCTTGATTCTCCGCCACAAAACAACGCAGATATGTCTCCAGATTCTGATTGACGCGCTCTGTCTGGCCATTCGACTGCGGGTGGAAAGCAGAAGAGAATGACAACCGAACCCCCAAGCGAGAACAGAAAGCCTTCCAGAATCTGGAAACAAACTGCGTGCCCCTATCAGAGACTATGTCTGAAGGAATACCGTGCAACTTGACAATGTGATCAACAAATGCCTGCGCCAGCGTCTTAGCATTGGGCAAACCAGGAAAAGGGATGAAATGCACCATTTTGCTAAAACGGTCCACCACCACCAGAATCACAGTCTTCCCCGAGGAACGAGGCAGGTCCGTGATAAAGTCCATGGACAGAAGTGTCCAAGGACGGGAAGGAATGGGTAAGGGAAGGAGAGGACCTGATGGCCGTGAATGAGGGACCTTGGCACGAGCGCAAGTCTCGCAGGCTGCCACAAAACCCTCAACCGACTTACGAAGCGCAGGCCACCAGAATCTCCGAGCGATGAGATCCAGTGTGGCTCTTACCCCCGGGTGCCCAGCAAGGACCGTATCGTGGTGTTCTTTAAAAATCTTGTGTCTTAAAGCGAGAGGCACAAACAACCTCCCAGGAGGACAAAGATCAGGAGCCTCTGACTGGGCTGCCTGCACCTCTGCCTCCAATTCAGGAAAAAGAGCAGAGACCACCACACCTTCAGCCAAAATGGGACCCGGGTCTTCAAAATTCCCGCCTCCCGGAAAACAACGTGACAGGGCATCTGCCTTCACATTCTTAACTCCAGGGCGGAACGTGACAACAAAATTAAACCTAGAAAAGAACAACGACCATCTGGCCTGTCTCGGGTTCAGACGCTTGGCTGACTCCAAGTAGGCCAGATTTTTATGGTCAGTAAATACGGTAATAGGGTGTCTGGCCCCCTCTAGCCAATGGCGCCATTCCTCAAAAGCCAACTTGATGGCCAACAATTCCCTATCTCCCACATCGTAATTTCTCTCTGCGGAGGAGAGTTTTCTTGAGAAAAAGGCACACGGTCGCCAATTGGCAGGAGAGGAACCCTGAGACAAGACCGCCCCCACACCCACCTCAGAAGCATCAACCTCAACTATGAAGGGTAATGAAACATCAGGTTGCACCAAGATGGGAGCGGAAGCAAAACTCTCCTTGATATCAGAAAAGGCCTTACGCGCCTCTACTGACCAAGAAGAAAAATCTACCCCCTTTCTGGTCATATCAGTGAGTGGTTTAACAATAGAAGAATAATTCAAAATGAACTTCCTGTAATAATTGGCAAAGCCCAAAAAACGCATCAGCGCCTTTTGATTCTCAGGAAGCTCCCACTCAAGCACAGCGCGGACCTTCTCGGGGTCCATGCGAAAACCAGAAGCGGAGAGAAGAAACCCCAGAAATTGAATTTCTGGAACCGCAAACACACATTTTTCCAGTTTCGCATATAATTTATTCTCCCGCAGGATGAGCAAGACCTGACGTAAATGTTCCTTATGAGTTTTGAAATCGGGAGAAAAAATCAAAATGTCATCCAAATACACCAATACAAATTTTCCCATCAAATGATAAAAAATGCTGTTCACGAAATGCTGAAAAACGGCTGGGGCATTCATCAACCCAAAAGGCATAACCAAATTCTCAAAATGGCCCTCAGGGGTATTGAAGGCCGTCTTCCATTCGTCCCCTTCTCTGACCCTGACCAGGTTGTATGCCCCTCTTAAATCTAATTTGGAAAAGACTTTAGCCCCAACAACCTGGTTAAACAGGTCCGGGATCAGAGGAAGCGGATAAGGGTCACGAATTGTGATATTGTTCAGCTCCCTGAAATCCAGACAAGGTCTTAAAGAACCATCTTTTTTCTTAACAAAGAAAAAACCAGCGGCAACAGGTGACTTTGAGGGTCGTATGTGTCCCTTTCTCAGACTCTCAGAGATATAAGTACGCATAGCGATCCTCTCAGGTTGGGAAAGATTGTATAAACGAGATTTAGGCAGCTTGGCGTCTGGGATGAGATTAATAGGGCAATCGTACTCCCTGTGCGGGGGCAAATCCTGAACTCCACTCTCAGAGAAGACATCCGAAAATTCAGAGAGAAAAGATGGTACAGTCTTAGTAGCAACCTCAGAAACAGATGTCGTGAGGCAATTCTCTCTGCAAAAGTCACTCCAACCATTTATTTGCCTTGCTTGCCAATCAATGGTGGGGTTATGTTTAGTGAGCCAGGGTAGCCCCAACACTAGAGGAGTCGGCAAACCGCTAAGGACGAAACATGACACATCCTCAACATGAGCATCACTCACAATTAAACGGATATTGTGAACTATGCCCTTTAATGACTTCTGAGAAAGTGGAGCGGAATCGATAGAAAACACAGGAATATCCTTTCTCAAAGCGCACACCTGGAAACCATGAGTTATCGCAAAGTGATTATCAATGAGATTAACCGCTGCTCCACTATCCACAAAAATCTCACAAAAAATGTTCTTGCTCTCTAGCGCCACCCTAGCCGGCAGGACAAAACGGGAACTACAAGCAAACGGAAAATCTTCAATTTCCGCCTCAATCCTGCCAATAGTAACAGACGGAACATTTTTCAAAGATTTTTTCCTCTTTGTTTCTTTATTATACCCAGAGAACTGCCTGAATCTCCTAGAGGGACAAATATTTGCCAAATGATTAATACCTCCACAACAAAAACAAACCCTCTCATGTGGGCTGAATCTTCTATTGTCAGAAGCAATCAACCCCAGCTGCATGGGCTCCTGCTCAGAAGGGGCTGACAGCGACTGAGACCCCTGCGCAGAGAATGGGACCGCTGCACAGTCCTGGGACCGAGTATGACAGGAAAGAGAGATCTCTCCTCTCTCTCTAAGACGCCTGTCAATACGAACGGCCTGAGACATAGCAGAGTCCAAAGAAATAGGCCTTTCATGAAAGGCAAATGCATCTTTCAATCCCTCTGAAAGACCATGGCAAAATTGACTTCGGAGTGCAGCATCATTCCAACCAGTATCAGCTGCCCAACTCCGAAATTCTGAGCAGTATATTTCTGCGGATTGTTTACCCTGGCATAGGAGACGTAGTCTAGACTCCGCCAGAGCAATACGATCCGGATCATCATATATCTGACCCAGGGCTAAAAAGAATTCATCCACTGAACGGAGGGGCCGTGCCCCCTCCGGCAGCGAAAAGGCCCAGGACTGAGCGTTACCCCTGAGCAGCGATATAATGATCCCCACCCTCCGTTCCTCATCACCAGAAGAATGGGGAAGAAGGCGAAAATGGAGTTTGCAAGCCTCTCTAAAACGCACAAAATTCTCACTACCCCCGGAGAACGTATCCGGGAGCGAGATCTTAGGCTCAGAACAAGCTCCATGAACGCAAGCTGAACCGGTCACTTGAAGCTGAGACAAAGTCTTACGGAGGTCAGCTACCTCCAATGAAAGACCCTGGAAGCGTTCAGCCAAAAGTGAAACCGGATCCATGCTTAAGACGGTTTTGGCGGCTTATAATGTCACGGAATGTGTACAGGTAACAAGGCAAAGCAACATGTATAAACGACTCGCTGGATCCAAAAACTAAGGAACCAAGGGAGACCCCTGCAGAAGACCTGGCACTTTCCCTGGCTGCTCAGCCTATGCAAAGATCCTAATGGTGGAGGTTTGCATATCCACGAACCTTGACTATAAAGCCCTGAGCACCCTACTATAGTGAGGGGACACGACCACCGGCTCCCTACACAAGACACGGAGGGAGTCAGGGTCATCTGGGATCCAGCAAACAGATATTAACATATAAAAGTACACTTAGCTTTGAAGCAAACAGGAGGACAGATCAGCGTGCACACACACTCCAGGAAGAAATATAAGCCGCCCAGAAAAGCATTCTGGGGAGGCATTTAAAGGGAAGCAATTAAGACATGACAGCTGAGAGAGGCTGACGAGAGGAGGAGCTGAATACCACAACACAGAAATTCAAGGAGGAGGTTCTGAAAGGCCTCTGTCAGAGCTTCTCAGCTGTCTGGTTGTGACACAGTGATGTCACAGTACAGAGATAATAAACACAGTGATGTCACAATACAGGGATAATAAACACAGTGATGTCACAGTACAGGGATAGTAAACACAGTGATGTCACAGTACAGAGATAATAAACACAGTGATGTCACAGTACAGAGATAATGCACACAGTGATGTCACAGTACAGGGATAATAAACACAGTGATGTCACAGTAAATGGATAATAAACACAGTGATGTCACAGTACAGGGATAATAAACACAGTGATGTCACAGTACAGGGATAATAGACACAGTGATGTCACAGTACAGGGATAATAAACACAGTGATGTCACAGTACAGGATAATAAACACAGTGATGTCACAGTACAGGGATAATAAACACAGTAATGTCACAGTACAGAGATAATAAACACAGTGATGTCACAGTACAGAGATAATAAACACAGTGATGTCAGAGTACAGGGATAATAAACACTGTGATGTCACAGTACAGGGATAATAAACACAGTGATGTCACAGTGCAGGGATAATAAACACAGTGATGTCAGAGTACAGGGATAATAAACACTGTGATGTCACAGTACAGGGATAATAATCCAGTGATGTCACAGTACAGGGATAATAAACACAGTGATGTCACAGTACAGGGATAATACACACAGTGATGTCACAGTACAGGGATAATACACACAGTGATGTCACAGTACAGGGATAATAAACACAGTGATGTCACAGTACAGGGATAATACACACAGTGATGTCACAGTACAGGAATAATAAACACAGTGATGTCACAGTACAGAGATAATAAACAGTGATGTCACAGTACAGGGATAATAAACACAGTGATGTCACAGTACAGAGATAATATATAAAGTGATGTCACAGTACAGAGATAATAAACACAGCGATGTCACAGTACAGGGATAATACACACAGTGATGTCACAGTACAGAGATAATACACACAGTGATGTCACAGTACAGGGATAATACACACAGTGATGTCACAGTACAGGGATAATACACACAGTGATGTCACAGTACAGGGATAATAAACACAGTGATGTCACAGTACAGAGATAATATATAAAGTGATGTCACAGTACAGAGATAATAAACACAGTGATGTCACAGTACAGAGATAATACACACAGTGATGTCACAGTACAGGGATAATAAACACAGTGATGTCACAGTACAGGGATAATAAACACAGTGATGTCACAGTACAGGGGTAATAAACACAGTGATGTCACAGTACAGGGATAATACACACAGTGATGTCACAGTACAGGGATAATAAACACAGTGATGTCACAGTACAGGGATAATAAACACAGTGATGTCACAGTACAGGGATAATAAACACAGTGATGTCACAGTACAGGGATAATAAACACAGCGATGTCACAGTACAGGGATAATACACACAGTGATGTCACAGTACAGTGATAATACACACAGTGATGTCACAGTACAGGGGTAATAAACAAATAAAGTGACGTCAGCCAAGTACAGAGACTAAATGCTGATATGCAGAGTAGGGACCAGCTGTGACTACAACCTCTGTACCCCATGTAAAGATGCCTCTGGCCATGAATATGTATTTGGAAATCTAATAGGTGCATATGCTTTGGAATATAAATATTTTTTTTTTTTTTTCAAAATGGCATATATCGGCAATGTACATATGAAAATTCCGCACACAGGGATGTTGTCATTCTTCCCCTGGTAGATGATGCCGTTGGTTATTAACTCTTATCTGTTAACATCTGACATGCGGTTTTACAGAAAATCCAATATTGCAGAACTTATTATATTCCTCCGGACTGCATGTGAAATCCACAGCAGATGTTTCCGCGTCCCCTGTCAGCGAACCGCCAAAATGGTCAGTGGATTTTTTTTATGACTTTGTATATTAACCTATGGTTGTAAACTGCGGGGATCTATGAAAGCGTGATACATTTTAGCAAAGAAAAAACTGCGACTCATTCCTCCCACAATGCACTGCTGCTCCCTTATGGCCTGTTTAGGGCTGAACTTAGCAGTGTCAGTAATTACTATTCTGATGGCTTGCCCCTGGAAAGCTCTCGCTCGTACCTGTGGGGACAGAGAATCCATTTTCCAGGCGCCGGGGAGTCGAAGGCAGAAGCTGACGCCAGTGAAGGGAAGGGGAAGATGATTAATATGTCTTATAGATTCACTGCCTCCTCACTTGTCCTGGCCCTGCCAGTAATTCCTATCCCCTGTGGATCTACCTTGATCACACATAATGGAGGCAGATTGAAAGTTTGAAGACACAAGACTCTGTCTTTCTCTTGAAATTGACATTACTCGGTCACATGAGTTTTTGGCCTCCCCCTCATGCTTGTTGCTATGATTCGATTGTATTTGCCATGAGCCTGCAACATCAACAGAAATGCGCATAATATGGAGCGAACGGCGAGGTCATAAATATGACTTTATTTGCATTGTATGGTAATCAGGGCTGCGGCCAAGGCACACGTCCATCTTTAACAGATCATGTTCAGAGAATGTCTCCTCTTATCTTTCTTTTAGTTTCCATAAGGGCATCTGTCAGCAGTTTTGTACCTATGACACTGGCTGACCTGTTACATGTGCACTTGGCAGCTGAAGGCGTCTGTGTTGGTCCCATGTTCATATGTGTCCGCACTGCTGAGAAAAAGGATGTTTTAATATATGCAAACAAGCCTCTAGGAGAGAAAAAGGGATCCGCTCACCACTATCCCCTCAGGGTAGGTGCTCTAATCTGAGACACCCCTCAAAGCTAAATCTGGTGAATATTGAAATATGGGATTGGCACTCATATATGGAAAAAGGACATTATTTAATATGGTGAAAATAAAAATCAACCTGTAGCATATACAATCTCAATAAAAATGCAATCCTGATAAAATTACAATATAAATGGATACAATAATAAATCAAAACACAATATGCATAATGTCAATGTTATAAAAATGATTTTCTGAAAAATCGGAAGTCGTGCAGGAACCATTGGCACTTTTTCTAGTATGGACCTATAGTGGTCCTAGATGTTAATTATACAGGGGTGGTCCCGTTACACCTAGAGCCTCTGTTCCCTCTGCAATTTCTGCGCTTCCCGCAGGACAGGACCAGGCAGTGTAAACGTGATCATGCCTGGACCAGTCAAAGTGCAGAGGGCCCGGCAATTGCAGAGAGATCTGAGCCTCTAGGTGTAATGGTAACGCCCCCGTTGCTCCTAGAGGGTCATTTGCATATATTAAAACATAATTTTTCTCAGCAATGCGGACACATATGAAACATGGGACCAACACAGATGTCTTCAGCTGCCGAGTGCACATGTAACAGGTCAGCCAGTGTCATACGGACAAATCTGCTGACAGATGCCCTTTAACGTGGGCACAACCTTTACAGCTGTAATAAGGGAATTGCATGAGTAGCACTTGCCTAATATGATATATTTAGAACTGCTTACTTGAAGACCTCACTTATAACTTTCATGGCTCTCAAACATTTCTTATTCCTTGCAGTTGCAGTGCCACCCATCAGTACAAATTCACACAGGCCTGCACGTGTCCTGTGATCACTGCTGGATCTCTGAGATGCCTGTAGGCAGTGTTTGACGTCTCAATCTGTGCCTGTAAGGGGTCGCTACTGCTTAGACTGAGTGGAGCAACGTACAGCAACCTGCTTATGTGTGTTAACATACATTTGTTTTGCAGGTACTGTGCCTTTATAACTTTTGCACTGTTTACTGGCAGGAACCATGGGCTGGTAAGGGCTCTGGTCATGCCTGGATGCAGCAGCGTGGCGCTGTATCAGAAATCAGAAACCATGGATGAACAAGGAAGTGCGTCTTCTACTAAAGGCACGTAACATTGCCTTTAGATCAAGTGACGCTCAGGCCTAGAGGAAGTCCAGGGCAGACCTGAAGAGGGGCATCAAGAAGACCAAGCACAGCTACAAGCTGAAAGTGGAGGAACACTTTGTCAACTCTGACCCACAACGCATGTGGCTGGGCATTCAGGCCATCTCTGACTATAAGCTCAGCAATTCCACACAGACAGCCATGACACTGTCCTCCCTCAATGAGCCAAATTACTTCTACGTTCAATTTGATAAGACCAATAAGGAAAAGTTTGCCAAAACCCTACCCTCTGATGACTGCCATACCTTCACTCCTACCATCATAGATGTCCATAATGTACTGAGCAATATCAACGCTCGCAAGGCTGCTGGCCCTGACGGCATTCCTGGACGTGTGTTTCGAGCATGTGCTGAGCAGCTTGCAGAGGTCTTCACTGACATCTTTAACCTGTTGCTTGCCCAGGCAGTAGTACCAGCGTGCTTTAAGACCACCTCCATTGTTCCAGTGCCAAAACACTCCTCACCAATGTGCCTGAATGACTATCGCCCTGTAGCACGCACGCCTATAGTTATGAAGTGCTTTGAGAGACTGGTCCTTGCACAAGGTATGCTTGCCCCCCACACTGGATCCTCACCAATTTGCCTATCAAAGTAATAGGAGTACAGAGGATGTGCTTCACTGTGTACTCTAACACCTGGACAACAAGAATACTTATGCAAGAATAATGCTGTTTGTTGACTTCAGCTCAGCATTCAATACAGTCATTCCCTCCAAGTTGATCACTAAACTTGTGGATCTTGGAATCAGCAATCCTATCTGTAACTGGATCATGGACTTTCTGACCAACAGACCCCAGCATGTTAGATCAGGAAATAACTGCTCCACCACCATCACACCCAACACTGGCACTCCACAGGGCTGTGTGCTGAGCCCATTCCTCTACTCGCTTTTCACCTATGACTGCAGGCCTAGGTATGAATCCAACTCCATCATCAAGTTTGCAGATGACACCACGATGATTGGTCTCATCACTGACAACAATGAGTCTGACTATAGGGAAGTGGTAAAGCACCTAGCTGTGTGGTGCGCTGACAATAACCTGCTCCTGAATACCAGCAAAACAAAAGAGCTCATTGTGGACTTCAGGAAGTCGAAGAGGAACACCATGACCCCATCCACATAAATGGCAAGGCTGTCGAACGGGTTTCCAGCTTTAAGTTCCTGGGGACCTACATCTCTGAGAATCTGTCCTGGTCAACCAACATCTCTAGCCTGGTCCAGAAGGCACATCAGCTCCTCCTTTTTTTTGAGGACACTGAAGAAAAACCACCTGCTGACATACTGGGTAACTTCTATCGCTGTGCGATAGAGAGCATCCTGACCAACTGTGTTATAGTCTGGTATGGGAATTGCTCTGTTGCTGACCGCAAGGCACTTCAGCGGGTGAGGATGGCCTATCTGGTGGCTGGGACTGTGGAAGATAGAAAAGGGAATAGGACAGCACCACTTACTGGGACAAATAGTCAGTGATATGGAGGCTTTGCTCGTGACGTTAGGTCCCGGCCTCAGAGACCTCTCAAATGTAGAGAAAACTTCAGGGAAGTCACGGCACTCTCAATCTTGAATCAATTCTTAGTGTTTATTCACACCGAAAAATACAGCAACGTTTCGACACACAGGTCTTTCTCAAGCTACATACTGTGGAAGCGTACATAGGCAGGTGCTTTTTCCTGTAGTCTGAAAGCACGACCACCACTGATAGATTGCAGGGTGGTCGAAACCATGGAAATGAGCAATGTATAATGTGATGGAAAAATGAAACCAGCCAGCAAAGGAAGCAATATGGATAATCACAATACATTAGTAAGTGCTTTGTATTAACTTTCTCTACATGATAAATGCCATTTGCTGAAGTGAGAGGACCCCTTTAAGGCGCGTACTGCTTTAAAGAAACTTTAAATGCGCAGAACCTTGCTGTGCACTTCTGAAAACTAGCATCCTTTGCAGTCTTCCCTGGGTGCCTTCCACATAATGACCATAAGGCAAAAACCCCATATTGACCTTTTAAGCCTCAGGTGCTATCGTGGCACTGGGTCATGGTCCCCTTTTGAGGCCATTGCACATGACAGCTCAACCGTTTGCTGTCAACATGTGTGCAAAGTGACCACTGTGGCCAGTGGAACATGTATGTATCCACAGACCAGCATGGGCCTATGGGCTGGCAGTGTAACAGTTACGGGGGATTGAAAAAGTGGATATGGATATTTTACGATATGTTGCGCCATATGCACAATTTTTGAGCTTGTCTCAGGCGGTATATTTATTTGCCGATCTGATTCATCCAAAGCTCCACAACACTTCAGCTTGGAGAATCCCATTTCTCCGCTACTCTCATAGACGTTAGCTAAAATATTCATTCGTATTATACCCTAGATTGTCATTGACGGTTGCTTTGTGCAGAAACAATGCCATACACACACAATAAGTATTTTACAATAACTGGATATGTTAATGTCATCATTTTTGATGATAGGACTGTTTCGCATTTGCAGTAAGAATTATTATAATTATAGTGGGAAGAGAAGCTTCCTGGGAAAGGAAATGATTGCAAAATCAAAAAGTCACTAGATGGGCTTAAAGGGATTTTCTGGGATTTTTATATCGATGGCTTATTTTTAGGATTACTGGGGGGCCGACCCCCTGCCAATCACCTGTTTGAAGAAACTGTCATGGCTTCCTCACAGCTTACCAAGCACAGCGCCGTACATTATATAGTGGCTTTGCTTGGTATTGCAGCTCAGGCCCATGCACTTAAAGGGGTTGTGTTACTTTAGCAAATGGTATTTATTATGTAGAGAAAGTTAATACAATGCTCTTACTTTGCTGGCTTGATTAAATTTTCCGTCACATTACACACTGCTTGTTTCTATGGTTACGACCACCCTGCAAACCAGCAGTGGTGGTCATGACTGCACACTGTAGGAAAAAGTGCCAGTCTATGAACACTCGCATGATCCCAGCCACCAGAGAGACAGGCACTTTTTCTTATAGTGTGCAAACAGGGCCACCACTGCTGGATTACAGGGTGGTCGTAACTATGGAAACGAGAAGTGCATAATGCGATGGAAAAATGAATCAAGCCAGCAAAGGAAACAAAATGGACAATGACAATACATTAGTAAGTGACTTGTATTAACTTTCTCTACATGATAAATGCCACTTGCTGAAGTGAGACAACCCCTTTAAGGCTTCATGCACATGACCGTTGTTTGGGTCGCATCCGAGCCGCATTGCACGCGGGCGGCATCCGTGTTTTGTGGATCCTCCATTTTCAGACCACAAAACATGGCGCGGTCGTGTACATGAGGCCTAAATGGGATGAAACTGCTCCTAGGCCATGTGATCAATGTTTGGTGACATTACGCCGCAATGCTCACCGAGTGCCACTGTCTCTTTATACAGCTGATCGTCAGGGGTGTCCGGAGTCAGACCCCCCACTGATCATATATCCTAAAAATAAGCCATCAATATCAATATGTGTATAGATGGGGAGACCCTGGTTACTGTTGGTTTGGAGGCATCTGTTGGTGCTCTCCCTTTGACAACTCAGGGGGTGTGTCGTTTCTGCTGCAGCTCTCTCCCTATCACAGCTAGGGGTGTGTCCATTCTGCTGCAGCTCTCTCCCTATCACAGCTAGGGGTGTGTCCATTCTGCTACAGCTCTCTCCCTATCACAGCTAGGGGTGTGTCCATTCTGCTGCAGCTCTCTCCCTATCACAGCTAGGGGTGTGTCCATTCTGCTGCAGCTCTCTCCCTATCACAGCTAGGGGTGTGTCCATTCTGCTGCAGCTCTCTCCCTATCACAGCTAGGGGTGTGTCCATTCTGCTGCAGCTCTCTCCCTATCACAGCTAGGGGGATGTTCTTTCTGCTGCAGCTCTCTCCTTATCACGGCTCAGGTGGTGTGTTCCTTCTGCTGCAGCTCTCTCCCTGTAACTGTCACAGCTTCTAACAGTAGATAGGGCTGGTGGAAGTTGAAGGATGGAACTGGGCTTGTGCGACCACCTCAGTCAGTCATACAGATTAAACACCGGGGGGCGCTGTTATAATGAAATAAGTAGAAAATCTCATAACTGGAGCATTTTTGTAACAGAAAATTTATTATAAAAGTAACTCGTTATTCGTTATGCTAAATTATATTACAATAAAATTAATGTGGACACAACCCCTTTAAAAACAAATATTTGTTTAAGAGTATCCAAAAACAACTACAGCCTGTGCACAAGAAGCAGTGTACGTATAGGGGACATATTGTTTCTGTATTCTCAGTATAAGTCAGAACATTTTATATGTTTAGCCTTTTTTATGATAAGCTTTTTATTGCCTCAACTGTAGCAGTCGCTCCCGATCCAACTTCAAAGTCAGATAATCACATAAGGAAAAAAATTACCATTACCGACTCAGACGGAGGTAGAGTTTTTGACGTTTGAGATGAATGCAGCAAAGACCACGTCTACAGCTGTTTCCAGCAGATATACCTAGACTGGAGGTGGCCCATGGCAACCCAGTCAGTGTGGCTGTGGGATTCTCCTTGACGTGTTTAACTTTATTTGTACAATGTGTGTCTTGTGTGGTCTGGGGTGCAGTGTACTCGGCCGTCTCCGCCAATGCCATAGCCATGCATGACCACCGCTCCAGTAGAAGAGAGAGCTCAGGAATTCCACTCTAGTGAATGCTGGGGGTCCCACAGGTCTGGCCCTCCTAGGGATCATCCTTTTATGGACAGGAGATCAAAACATCTCAGTCTTAAAAACTGCATTGTCCATTTGGAATACAGCCATGGTCTTCACTGGTATGTATACCTGAGTTAGTCTGTCAATAATTGCTAAAAGATCTGCAGTTACCTTATAATAGCAGCTTTTATTAATGTCTTCGGTCCCTTTTCACTGCTCCCTTAAAAGACCGTTGCTAGGGCTTATCTGTCTCCCAACTTAATGTAAACAGAAGACAGAGGGGCGCTTCACACTGCATGCCTGCATTAGGCTTCAGAGTAAGGAGGTGTGTCTTTCAGTAATCCAATCTGATTGGCTGGCAGGAATCTGCTGGCTACAGAAAGTGTGTATGGGAAGTAAGGGAAGGCAGTTTTGGCCTCAGAGAACTGGCAGAGGAGCCATCTTGATAAGATCCTCATATTGTAGGATTCAAGACAGTGTTAACTAAGGGGGAAACTCAGAGGAAAACGCTGGTATGTGAAGAAACTAAAGATTGCTTTATGCATAATGCTGCTACAGCAGTAACATATGCTACAATTGATTTTTTTATGAAAACATGACAGTTACCCTTTAAGTGCACATTCAGTTTTGCAATATTTTCTCCTGTTTCAGCAGCTGGACAGCAACTCATGTGCCAGTAAAGCAGATAGACGCAGGGTCGGCCCACTGTGTGACGTGAGTATAAACCTGTCAACAGATATGACTGGGGCAGGAGTAAATCTCTTAAAGTGGAGAACATCAAAGTGAGTGGGTGGGAAGGGCTGCTTGTTAGCAGGAGAACAGCGGTGTGAAGCCCCACTGCTATGTGACCCGTCTGCTAGAGGATGAGGAGCGGTTCACAGCTGGATAAGATGGTGTAAGAAGAAAAAAGTATCAGAGATGACAGAATCGAGCAGAGGAAGCATCTCCAACAATCCAGTACCCGGCAGTGGGGATAGCCCTAGCTGTCAGGACACCATACGGCGTTCTACGAAAAAAGAACGCAATCTACCTAGAAATGTACAGAATCTTCTCATGCAGAGACTGAATATACAGTATGTCACCACGGGTGGGCAATTGGTGACAACACACCCAATGCAATCCTTACCTGGCACACATATCATTTCAATTAGGTGTCAGCCTATTAGATCCTCACATCTCAGGCATTAGGCAAGCATAGACTGCAAAGCGGTGAAACAGAGAGAGACAAAAACTCAATAAAGCTTTCTTCTATTTATCGTTGTGTATAAAGATTCGCCACATTCTGCAGTGCCGTACAGAGATGGTCCGAATCTGCATCAATCCGAATTCGACAATCAGAGCTCCCTATTTCGGACGTAGACACAGGTCGGCCAATTGTATAGGAAGCCCCTTAAGTTATCAATACAATCTGTCTTTGGAGCATTGGAGAAAATCCACGGGAATATAGTGAGAACGTATAAATTCCTTGTCCTTGGTTGGATCTGAACCAGGATCTGAGTGCTGCAAGGAAGCAGTCAACAAAAAGTCTGTTGACCTCACTGGTTAATATTAAAGAGGACCTTTCACCACTCCTGACATCCCTCTTTTAAAAGCTCCATGCATTCCTCATGTAATAACAATTCTGGAGCATCTAATCTTATGGCTCTATGTTCTGCCAATAGTTTATTATTTCTACTAGAAGTTATGAATGAATTGCTAGCAGTCTGCAGTAAGGGTACAGGGGGCGGTAACCAGTTGGGGGGGTGTACCTGCGCAGACTCAGTCTATCCAATCAGTGCTGCCATTTTCAGACTGTGCAGGTACACGCCCCCAACTGGTTACCTCCCCTCTGTACCCTTACTGCAGACTGCTAGCAATTCATTCATAACTTCTAGTAGAAATAATAAAGGAATGGCACAACATAAGACTAGATGTTCCAGAATTGTTATGACATGGGGAATACATGAAGCTATTGAAACAGGCATGTCAGGAGTAGTGACAGGTCCTCTTTAACAGGTGGCAATAGTATTGTTGCCTATATTAACCACATACAATATTATGGAACTATATTTCCCATTTTTTAAATGAATCTGTCACCAGTGACCTCACTATTTATCTCTTGCATAGACACGTAGCTGTGGTTCTCCTGATTAAAATGCTGTTTTTATTTTGTCGATCCGAGGCTCCATTCCCGAGTTATGATACTTTTTTCTTGATTTGCAAATTAGAGGTTTGGTGCAATAAAGGCATACACGTTGTTCTTGTTGCACCCAAGCTCCGCTCCTTTCTGTGGCCAGCCCCTCCTTCTCTGCTTTGCCACTGGCTAAGCCTGTTAATCAAAGCAAAGAGGGGGGAGCTGTGCACAGAAAGAAGCAGAGCTTGGGTGCAGTGAGATGCCCTCATTGCATCAAAGGTTTAATTTGCATATCAAGAAGAAGCATCATCATTTGGGAATGGAGCCTCAGATCAAGGAAGCTTGGGTGCAATGAGAGCAATGGTGGTGAGCTTATTGCACCAAAGGTCTAATTTGCATATTAAGAAGCAGTATTATAATTTGGGAATGGAGCCTCAGATCAACAGAAGTAAAAAAAAAGCCTTTTAATGAGGGGAACCACAGCCATGTGTCTATGCGAAGGCTGGATAGGGAGGTCTCTAGGTAACATATTCCCTTTAAGACAATGAAGACTTAAAGGGAAGATCCCCCAAAAAATCTTCTGATATGTCATCTGTCAGGACACAAAGCACAGAGCTGGAGTTCTAGTGTGCAGCTCATCGCTCCCGTTTATTGAATAGGAGACGTCTGCCAAACAGTTACCCTTCCACTAAGAGGTTGCACCAAAAATGGCCCCATTTAGAGGAAGAGAGATGCTGAATGATAAGGGTCTCCACTTTAAATGCCACTAGTGTTTCAGGATAAATTAGATATGCCGCGAAGCAGAATTTCCTCGTGCTTTCTGGTAGCGAATCGATTTTACCTGAAATAGTGTAAGAAAACAAAAAAAATCATACTTACCTCATCCATTTGCTCACAAAAGGCAGGTCGCCGCCATCTTGCTTGTAGATCTCACACAAAATCCCATGTGCAGTGACGTATACCATCACTATGGGCCACGCGAGATTTCATGCCAGATCTTCACTCAAGATGGTGGTGGCCGGCCTGTCACGAGCAAATGGATGAGGTAAGTATGGTTTTATTTAATTTTTGTTTTATACATGATTATTGCTATTAGATGCCGCAATCAGCTATGAACGCGGCATCTGAGGGGTACAATGACAGGGGGGGCAGCGCAATCGCCGCTCCCTGTTATTGCACCCAAATGCGCTGCATGACGAAGTAATTCATCACAAAGCAAATTTTTTGTAAAATTCGGCAAAGCAGCCGAATCAAATTTTATAATACTTCTCTCTTCTCTAAGTGCCACCCTTAATTCCTTGTCATGTGGACTGTAGAAATGATCAGCACCAACAACCTCTGTCCAATGGGCGCCGTCCTACCTGCTTGTTAGATACTTGTATATACAGTACCACTGTCTCAAGATCATGGAGTGGTTGTCCTGCCTGAATTGACATTGGGGGAATTAAGTTTCTTCATGTGGAGACCGGCATGTTGGTGCCAGGAGTCTTAAAACACAGGCAATGCGCCTCAGGGGGGGAAAAAGTAATTGTTCTAAGGAATATTTAAAGCACCAGATATTGACTTAGACGGTAGCCATCCAATAGGTGGCAGGAGAGAGGCAGCTTTTGCCCTCCTGGCTTATTTGTATTTCTCTTTTACCCCCTCCCCCCCCCATTCCCCCCCAGAGAATATTGCATAGCCTGTCAGACTCCCTACGCCAACTTGGTGGCCTCTACAAGGAGAAACTATAATTCACAATTGATTAAAATAGCACCAGCTCACCATACTCATAAAAAAGCAGCAATGCAATTTACTTTTATTCATGTTTCCAGCGTTTGCATGTGTCTTTGCGTATGGAGTAGTGTACTGCTACTTGTAGTCCTTCTTTCCTTTTGCATTGCAACCGTGGTAGCCTGCACCTGTACTTTATTTCATACTCTTTGGAGGCACCGGTCTAACTTTGTGGCCGCCTCCGTTTGGACCTTGCAGTCCCTGCCCACCCGCCCTGTGCTTCTAATCAGAGTATCATATGAATGTTGTAGGCCAAGCCTGAAAGTGTGGGTCCCATCTGTTGGAAGCCACCTTGAAGCTGGTAGATGGGCCCGATACAATTTTGATCAAAAGCAAGCCAAAGAGCTTCTAATTTCCATATAGTAAATAGCAGTAATGCAATTCAGATTTATTCTTGTTTCCAGTGTTTGCATGTGTCTTTGTGCATGGGAGTGTGCTGATACTTGTAGTCCTTGCTTGCTTTCACAACACTTAGTAGGCATTGGAAGACTGCCTGAGCAACCTGTCTGACCGACATATGTTTGCTTTTCTACATGCCATATCTAGGGAGAGGAAGAAAACAGCACGCTACTCATATAGGTGGGCTCTGTGTTGTTTATTGCCTATATTAGTGCGAGTCTGAAGAAGGAGCCTATCCGGACCCGAAGCACGATATTCTGATGTCCAATAAAAATGAATACCTACAAATCTGATCTCTGCCCACCAATACGAGCAGAGGGCCAAGTTGTCTTCTTCTTCTCCCTATCTTCGGCAGTCAGCCCATCCCTGGTAACCGATCCTCAAGCACAGCAGACCGTGATGGTGTCAACGCTCGTCTGGTAGCCTCCAATCTATGAGACTCTACCTTCTAAACTAGTGCTCCTACCTATGTGCGCTCCTCCTCTCTCCTTTATATGTCGTATGTGACAGGAGAGCATGCCTGGACAACCCCTTTAAGCCCTGCCCTTTACTATCCTGCAAAACTTTTGGCTCCAGTCCCGAAGAGCATAAAGCCGTCCAGTAGTTTCTCCTCCATGGAAGTTACATTGCAGCCGTGCATTGCTGAATAACTTCTTCTATTTCTGCTTAAGAAAAAAAGAAAGTGAAAGAGGGAGAAAATAGACAGACCTTGGTCTAATTATGTTGAAGTGGAAGCATTCTAAATCAAATCATATAATGTATGTAATTGTGCGCTAGTTGCTGGTGCCCTTCGAATTTGTTTCTACTGAGATGTGTTCCACTTAAAATAACAAACATAAATGAAGCAAATGCAACGCACCACAAAAAAAAAAAAAAAGAGGAAAAGGTCGAGAAATTGGCAGTTAGCCGACTTTTAGCAAAGGAAAAGTGAGGCTGCCTCCCTGCACCCAGGGCACCGCTGTGTGGGTGGGAGGGAAGATAAATGGATAAACACAACAACCAGATTTATTTCTACAAGCTCTGGAAAAGCACAAGCTTTCCATAAAGAACAGAATTTGAATGTAATTCAGGCCGGAGCCGCGCAGTAGGTGACTTATTTTGCAGTGGGGAGATAAGCTGACAGCCCAGGCTGGGAACGGCTGTGTTAGCGCACTGGTTTCCTTTACTCCCCTTTGGGGTTTTTTTACAGCAGATTTTACAACTTCTGCTGTTGTAGTAGGTCCTGCTTTGTATTTCTGCAGAAAGTCCAGTAATTAAAGGGGTTATCCCATGGCTAGTGTAAAGAATGTAAATTAGAAATCATATAGTACATGACAATCACTAAGCTAGAACCAGCCCTGTACCTCACATGGATCCAGAGATCTCCCCATTCATTGCTCTGCTAGATTTATATCAAGCTGACAGCTCAGGGGGAGTGTCTTGTCTGCTGCAGCTCAGGGGGCGTGTCTCAGCTCTCCCTATCACAGCTCAGGGGGCGTGTCTCAGCTCTCCCTATCACAGCTCAGGGGGAGTGTCTTTTCTGCTGCAGCTCTCTCCTTATCCCAACTGAAGGATGAAACTGAGCATGTGCGGCCATCTCAGTGAGCCGGTCACAGAAATAAGAAAAAAACAAACAGCAGGTGGCGCTATACAGATAAGTTTTATTGAATAACTTAGTGGCTATACTAAACTTTTAATTGCATGCAGTTACAAAAGTATTCAGATCCCTGCGCTGGCTTGAAAACTGTAGAATATTTTTTAAAATATTCTACAGTTTTCAAGCCAGCACCTGGATCTAAATACTTTTGTAACTGCATGTAATTAAAAATTTAGTATAGCCACTAAGTTATTCAATAAAATGTATCTGTATAGCGCCACCTGCTGTTTGTTTTTTTCTTATTTCTGTGTCCGGCTCACTGAGATGGCCGCACATGCTCAGTTTCATGCTTTCTTAGTAAAAAGCTCATCTGCTCCAGATGCGCCAAATGTATTAGAAGGCACTTCGTACAATATAAATTCAGATTTACTACTGAAAAAAAAAAAAAGTTTTTTGGTACATTTTGTGCAAAAAAAACTGGCTTGCATGCTTTGCATAATGTTATGTTTATCAACTGTTTTGCACTCTCTTCTAATCGTTTTGCTAATCTTAATATATCTGACAAGGGGTGAGGCTTTTTGGGAAAAGGGTGTGACTTCGTGGGAAAAGGGACCTTAAATAGGCCTCCATGCACCAAAAATGCACCAATATTGTGCACCGATTATTGGAGTAAAACTACGCCACTGTATAAGTGGCATAAACCTAAACTAGACAGTTGTTTTGGCAATTCTACTATAATTTAGGAGCAGTAAGAAGATCCATGTGCCAGAATAGTAATTTTGTCTAATATTAAAAGAGTTTTCTAGGACTTGATTACTGATGACCTATCCTCTGGATAGGTTATCATGGGGGTCCGACAACCGGGACCACCGGCGATCAGCTGTTGGAGAAGGCACTGGCACTCTTGTGAGCACCGCGGCCTTCTCTCGGCTCACCAATCACAGCACTGTTCATTGTATAGCGTCTGTCCTTGGTATCACAGCTCAGCCTCATTCGCTTCAATGGGTCTGAGCCGCTCCTAGGGCACGTGACCGATGAATGTGTTGTCACTGGCTTAGGAAAAGCTGGAGAAGACCGTGACGGTATTGCGAGTTCCACTGCCTTCCCCCACCGATCACATACTGATGACCGATCCAGAGGATAGGTCATCTGTATTAAAGTCTCAGAAAACACTGTGAAGTGTGCCACTATCAGGGTACTTTCACACTAGTGTTAGAAGAATCTGGCAGGCAGGCAGTTCAGTTGCCGAAACTGCCTGCCAGATCCGGAAATCCATATGGAAACGGAGATCATTTGACAAATGCATTGAAATACCATGTGCCACAGGTGTCATCCGGAAAAACGGATCAGGTATTAATTTTTTTTCACATTTTTAAAAGTCTGCGCATGCGCAGACCGGAAAACCGGGTCCATCAATGCGGCAATTTCCTGAACACTTGGTACCGGAACCGGTATTAATTGATTACAATAGAAATTAATGCTGGATCCGGCATTCTGGCAAGTGTTCCGGAACTTTGGCCAGAGAAAATACTGCAGCATGCTGCAGTATTTTCTCCGGCCCAATACCGTAAAAGGGACTGAAAGGACAACATTCTGATGCATACTGAACGGATTGCTTTCCATTCAGAATGCATTAGGACAAAACTGATGCGTTTTTTTCCCGGTATTGAGCCCCTAGGATTGAACTCTAGTTACTACTAGTGTGAAAGTACCCTTAGTAAATCTGCCCACTGTGTCTACAGCTGCTATTAGATAATTTGGGACAAAAGCTCAACTGTCCTTCTCAACCTCTCCATACACATGCATGCTCAGTTTGGCTGAGCATGCATGCATGTATCCTGAACAGGGGAGAGGAGAGAAGGCTGCTGCCAACAGAGAGTAAAAGGATCAGGCGGTTGAAAACCATCCACCCTGTCCTCCTCGATGTTTATTGAGATGTCCACATAGAAATAAGATGTTAGTCTGGTCCCACTGAAATTGCTGGGTTCAGCCAATATTTACATGGCTTAAAGGGGTTTTCTAATCTCAGACAATGGGGGCATATCACTAGTATATGCCCCCATTGTCTTATAGGTGCGGGTCCGGAAGCCCTTATAGGTACTGAGCCCCGAAAGTGAAGGAGAGCGCATGCGCAGCCGCCCTCCATTCATTTCTAGGGGGTCGCCGAAAATAGCCGAGTGCTGGCTCGGCTATTGCCGTCTGCCCCATAGAAATGAATGGGAGCATGACAAATGAGAGAGATATAGCTATATTTACGTCTATGAATTTAGAAGAAGGAACAAATGAATGATTGAGAGGTGTCTTGACCACTTTACCTGCTTCTTTGTAATATGACTGTGCCCGCACTGAGGGGAAGGGAACAGGGAAACTACTGAGCTTGTTGGCCACCTCTGAATGCAGGAGAAGGTGGACCATAGCAGAGCAGAAAGTGTAATGTAGATAAAAAAATAAACTTACAATATTTTAATGCATGTATGTTGTTGTAATACTCCATTTGAAATGATACTTTCATGGGATAACCCTTTTGAGATTTTTTTTTCTTTTTCATTTTTCTTTATGCATTGTGTCTTAGAAGTGGTGGAAACCTAGTGTGGCTCATAACTAAGTAGAGAGCGTCTGGTAGAGTATTCTCCGCAGTCCTATCGATCTGTTCTAGTCATCCAGACTGATTATGTCAACCTTTTTGACAGAGAAAGGGGTTAACAAACTGTGTGATGAAACATTTATTTTCTCCCTGTACAAATAGTACCCTCTGGATAGAGATAATGACACACCACGGGGTGTTAAAACTGATGTAACACTACAGAATCCAAGCAAGGAATCATGGTACCTTGAAAGTGCTTGTTAAACATTGAACCCAATGTTCCCTGTTTTGTTCAGGTAGAAAATATCAGGCCTTAAACAATGAAATAAATGAATTACCTGGCTGGTCCTGGAGAGAATAAGTTATTATTTTATTATTATTATTTTTTCTAGCAATCCATGAAATTGCACCACACATTTCAAGTCAAGTATTTTTGTGGTAGCATACATTTCTCGGACATGAGATATTCTGCCTGCATACAGAACATCCATAGTGCCCTCGGCTCTCTTGGCCAACATTTGCATTGTGCTTATGAAATGTTTTTGTCGGTTCTACACCTGAGTATCTTATTGCGTGCCCGTACTGAAGTACGCATTGGAGGATTATCTTTACCTATATATCCTACTGTAGCAGGACTCTTGCCTATCCTTCAGTTTTTCAAGACTTACTGTATGTTCTGGTCGAACCAGTTGGATGGTGAATGCCTTCAGATAAGGTTGCTTTGGGTTATCTATCTATTTGCAGATGGATAGCATCTATGAATGCTGTCAAAATATATGATGTCCATGTCCAGCTTAAAGGGTAAGTCCAATGAATGGTATCTTCTGATGTGTTATAGGGACATGTCAAAAGATAGCACCAGTGGTAACCCAAAACCCCTACTACATTCAAGGATGGAGATACAATGTTACCAACTTCAATTTGGCAATCAGCATTTTATTATAACCGATTGCAAACCCAACATTTGTTTAAATCAATTTATATTAAACATATTTTTTATAATATCCGTCTATCCGTCTACAAATGCATTGCAAGAATGGATCCTTCTTGCAGTCTTCTTCACAGTTTTCCCGGTTTGTGCATGCGCAGACCGGAAGGACGAATCCATCCTTCAGTTGTTTTGCAATGCCGGTCCGGCACTAATGCAAGTCAATAGGAATTAATGCCGGATCCGGCATTCCGGCGACTGATCAGGCATTATGTCCGGCCAAAATGCCTGACGGTGACTGAACGGAAGGCATACTGATGCAAACTGAACGGCTTTTTATCCATTCAGAATGCATTGGGATATGCCTGATCAGTTCTTTTCCGGCATAGAGCCATTTTGACGGAACTCTATGCCGGAAAAGAATAACGCCAGTGTGAAAGTACCCTAAAAAGAATAATAAAGGCATCACTTCTTGGTTTGTACAGATCACTTTTCAGCAGTCATCTCATTATCATTGCAGACAGGATTAGAATGAAAGCTATCACGTACATATAGAACTTATAGTATCCACCATTCACAATAGCGTATATGTGGCGAGAAAGGGGGAAAGGCGCTCATAGGATAGTATGAAATAATGGGGTAAATCAAACACAATGGGTGTGAGAGGCCGCACTGCCTGCAGCTGCTTGGATCTTACAGCTTGGACTATCCATATGTGAGAAGCTACGCTATCTGCATTAGCACGGACCCAAAAGACTTGAAAAAGGAGTATATCCACTCCGAAACGCGTTGTCACTCCACACTTAAATATTAAAAGATTTTAATAATATCCACTGGAGTCGTGTTTGCGCCAAGAGGTATCACAATATCCCCCCATTGAACCATTCACAATAGGTGATATCACAGCTTATCTGCCCCCTCCAGAGCATGCCTAGAAAAGTGTCCCATAGAAGTCAAAGAGTCCTCTCCAGTCTCTTGTGTCTATGGCCGGTCGTGGCTCCTGTAAATCATATCTGTAAATGCTCAGGCAAAATGGATGTCCCCAGGAGCAGATTGGCCATAGACCTTACAGGGAATCTTCGCGGTGGGCCGACGCCCAGGGGGCCGCCTGGGACCTCCTCACAGCCGTCCAGTGGAAGTTTATTGGGGATGTATTTTGTGCTGCTGGCGGCAGTATTTTGCGATGGACTGTGGTATTTGGATCTGTTGGGGCGGTATAATGTGCAGCAATATGATATTGTTGGCCCTGCCTTCCATCAATTTGGACCCAACTACAAAACAGGCCCACTTTTAGTATTTTTACCAGGGAAAGTCAAAAAATAGCGTAAACTTGGGTGCAAACCTACCTCTGCTTTAACTCCTACACAAAATGACATGAAGTCCTATGAAACTTTTCACATGTGAGAAGCCAAAACTATGGCTTTTGAACAGCTTTATGAAGAGCCCATTGTCATGCATAATGTGATGATCACATTGTATTGTTGAACTTCAGAATTGGCCCATTATCAGTATTATTTTCGAGACCTCGTGTCCCGTATACAGGGGTGCTTCACAACTTTAAATGTCACAACGCAGCAGCATCAACACAAGACGTGTCACACTCAACGTCCTTCTTAGTCACCCATCTCCATAATCCATTCTATTTAACCCGTGTGAAATGAAGGCAGCACTTTACCTTAGCAATTATACAGAATTGAAATTAGGCACTCCAGATTAATAGGATTTTCGATGCTAAATTCAAAACAGTTCAATCACACCGGCAAATTACAATTTCCAAATGATAATTTGATCAGGAGGGAACTTTTTGACATAGCAAAGTTCAATCGAAGAATCAGTACGTACAAGAAAGATGGTTTTAATAACAGCGTGCTTCACTATTGTCTTTCACATCAAGTTATGTCCTGCTTATGGGGTCTTGGATTGAAGGCTTGTCCAGCCCATGGTGTGAAATTAGCTTCTGGGTGATTAGATTAGAAATAATGTATGTGATATATTCCTTTTGGCTGATTTGCAACGGGTTGGGCATAGAGTGTTCATGACATGGCCAGACAGGCAGGAATTAAAGGGGTTGTTTCCATATATTTATATACTGTATATAGCCGTATTTACCACCCTATAAGATGCACTTTTGTTCCCCCCAAAGTGTGGGGGGGAAATGTCAGTGAGTCTTATGGGGCGAATACTAATGAGTGCTTCCATTATGGAAGCACTCATACACGAGGACTGCGAATGCAGTGCGACTTTTGCAGAAATCGCACATAGTAATTGAGACATAATCCAGGTCTAAATTCGCTTTTAGCTCTTATAGACTACAGTGAAAAGTGGTCAGGATCACGAAATGTCGTAGTTGCCATGATTTGCAACTTTCTTACACCACAAAATTGACATACTGTATCTGATTTCTTAAATGACTTGCATAAATGACAAATGATGGATAGATTGATAGATAGATAATAGATATGGGATAGATAGATAGATAGTGTAGGAAGGCGCAAGGGTCCGTCGTTGACGGAAGGTATGTGTCACCGAGGTTCCTGGCCTCAGTGAAGTAAGAGCCGCTATTTTCAGGTGTCAGCAGCAGCTAATGCTGATTGACACTTTGCTATTTTAGTATGGGGGTATAGCTGATCCGGGACAGCTCTTACTGGGAGTAGTCAAAGTGATGGGTGAGTGACTACTCCCCACATTCCAGGACAGGTCTTGACTGGCCTATAAAAAACCCAGCCAGCAGTGTCAGCTGGGAGTAACTACATCTCTCTGACAGAGGAGCTCTGGCAATCACTGGTGTGGGAACTGGGCCCTGTGCTGGACTGAAAAGCTGAGACCTGTGTATTGGGAGAGCAGCCCACCTAAAGCCTGCAATTTGACTGCTGGAGGCAGAACCGCCGGCAAGGTGAAGTTTTATTGTTATGCACAAACTTTCTACTTGGTGTGAACAAACACCAATCTTGCAAAGAATGTTTTTTGTTTGACCTTATGTGTGAATAAACACGGACATTTGAATTATGAACTTGTACTTTGCCTCTGTACTGCATCCGCTTATCCCAACTACCAGATCAAATCCCCACGATAGATAGATAATAAGTAGATAGATGATGAATGATAGATAGATAGATATGAGATATATAGATAGATATGAGATAGATAGATAGATAGATAGATATGAGATAGATAGATAGATAGATAGATATGAGATAGATAGATAGATAGATAGATAGATAGATAGATAGATAGATATGAGATAGATAGATAGATAGATATGAGATAGATAATAGATAGATAGATAGATATGAGATAGATAGATAGATATATAGATAGATAGATAGATAGATATGAGATAGATAGATAGATATAGATAAATAGATAGATATTAGATAGATAGATAGATAGATAGATAGACAGAAATATCTCTCAGCTTAAAATAAAACAATTTGACTTATATTTGTTAGGTGGGTAGGTCACCCCTGAATTTTTCCCTTGCCACGTCCTTAGTGTTGAGCTGCAGAATTAAGAGCCGCATAAAAAATTCTTGGTAAAGTTTCCCCAGCTCTCGTAGATGATATGGGATGTAATCTAAAACTCTTCTTGTGGATCAATAATTGAAGATGCCGTAATGGAACATATCAGTATCTGCATCGCAGGCTCTATTATTCCCTTTGTCAGTGATACCAGAGGATTGCATTCTGCTTACATTTACAGGCAGCAAATGGATCAGATTTAAAAAATATGATTTACCTCAAGTGCTGATGAGTGCAGGGGTCTATTTCGGCAAACATGGAGACAGTCTGACCCAGCTCATCTTATTTATGGACATTACATGGCATATAAACAGTCAGATTGCCTTTAATGTATTTTCATTACTCTATTAGCTAAGTGCATGTTTTATATGTTCTTCGCTTCTACTGTGTACAAATAATCTGATGATTTTTAATTATGGATAAAGCCACAAAGAAATAAAAAGCTTTGAAAAAAATTCCTTTGCATTGCCCTATTCTGTTACCTATAACTATTTTTATATTTCTGTATACAGAGATGTGTAAAGGTTCTTTTTTACCCGGTGCGGTGGGTATTTTCAGAAGTGGCGACATTGAATAATTTTTTTAGGTAATTTATTTTTAAATGTCAAATTGGGAAAGGGAGGATTTAAACTTTTTTTTTTATATAAATAAAACTAAACTTTTTAAACAATTTTTTGTTTCCTGAACATACTATCAGCAGATTGTTTCTACTACAGACTGCAACGGTTTACCACTGTAGTCTATGGTAAAAATTACAGTGTTCCTTTTGAGCCCTGCCTCAAAATTTTCCCTCCTTGTGACACTAGGGCGAGCATCAGGTTGAGGGAGCTGGTGGGGTGTCATAAAACTGTCCCAGGCCTTGAAGAGTGTTGTCCTGCCTCTGTTGGAACTGCTGTGTGTTCCCCTGGTCTCCTCTCCTCGGTTGCCCAAGGAACTACGTACTCTGCAGCCAGCGTTGTCAGCTGCAAATTTTTGGAGCAATTTTTCCACAAGGACCTTCTGGTATTGCACCATTTTGCTCGTCCTCTCCACCAAAGGAATGAGAGATGAGAAGTTCTCTTTGTAGCGGGGGTCAAGAAGGGTGAACAACCAGTAATCGGTGTTGGCCAAAATGCGTACAACGCGAGGGTCATGGGAAAGGCAGCCTAACATAAAATCAGCCATGTGTGCCAAAGTCCCAACACACAAGACTTTGCTGTCCTCACCAGGAGGATGACTCTCAATCTCCTTAACCTTTTCCTCCTCTTCTACCCATCCACACTGAACAGATGAAATAAAACTTCCATGGGTACTACCCTCTGTAGCGGAGGCAACTGTCTCCTGCTCCTCCTCATCACCCAATTCGCACTGAGAAGACGAACTGAGGGTGGTCTGGCTATCACCCTGTGTACTTTCTTCCCCCATTTCGACCTCTTCCACATGCAAAGCATCCGCCTTAATTGTGAGCAGCGAGCGTTTGAGTAGACACAGAAGTGGGATGGTTACGCTGATAATAACGTTATCGCCACTCACCATCTGTGTTGATTCGTCAAAGTTGCGAAAAAAACTCACAGAGGTCAGACATCAATGCCCACTCGTCGCTTGTGAAGAGTGGAAGCTGACTGGAAAGGCGACAACCATATTGCAGCTGGTATTCCACTACTGCCCTCTGCTGCTCACAAAGCCTGGCCAACATGTGGAACGTGGAGTTACATCGCGTGCTCACGCCGCATAACAGTCGGTGAGCTGGCAATTGCAAGCGCTGCTGCAGCATTGCCAGACCGGCAGAAGCTGTCGATGACTTGCACAAATTGGGGTAGGTTTTGAGAAAACGCTGAATCACTAGGTTGAACACGTGGGCTAGGCATGGTATGTATGTGAGCTTGCCGAGCTCAAAAGCCACCACCAAGTTACGGCCATTATCAGACACAATCATGCCTTGTTCTAGGTTGAGAGACGAGAGCCACAGCTCAGTCTGGTCCCTTATCCCCTGCCACAGCTCTGCGGCGGTGTGCTGTTTGTCCCCTAAGCAGATCAGTTTAGGCACGGCCTGTTGCCGCTTCCCCACTGCAGTGCTACACTGCTTCCAGCTACTGACTGATGGCTGACTGGTGCTGCAGGATGATAATTCAGAGGTGGAAGTGGAGGAGGAGGTGGAGGAGGAGAAGGGGGGGTTGCAGCCACTAACGTAGGTGGCGGCAGAAATCCTGATGGAAGTAGGGCCTGCAATCCTTGGCGTCAGTAGCACCTGTGTACGGCATACATATTAGGACATCGTCAGACATCATCCACAACTCCATCCTCCGTCAGGCAAAACTCCATCAGCCCTTAGACATCAGACAAAACTCCGTCCTCCGTCAGGCAAAACTCCATCAGACATCAGACAAAACTCCGTCCTTCATCAGGCAAAACTCCATCAGACCTCAGACATCAGACAAAACTCCGTCCTCCATCAGGCAAAACTCCATCAGACCTCAGACATCAGACAAAACTCCGTCCTCCATCAGGCAAAACTCCATCAGACATCAGACAAAACTCCGTCCTCCGTCACCCAAAACTCCATCAGACCTCAAACATCAGACAAAACTCCGTCCTCCGTCACCCAAAACTCCATCAGACCTCAGACAAAACTCCGTCCTCCGTCACCCAAAACTCCATCAGACCTCAGACATCAGACAAAACGCCGTCCTCCGTCACCCAAAACTCCATCAGACCTCAGACATCAGACAAAACTCCGTCCTCCATCAGGCAAAACTCCATCAGACCTCAGACAAAACTCCGTCCTCCGTCACCCAAAACTCCATCAGACCTCAGACATCAGACAAAACGCCGTCCTCCGTCACCCAAAACTCCATCAGACCTCAGACATCAGACAAAACTCCGTCCTCCGTCAGGCAAAACTCCATCAGACCTCAGACAAAACTCCGTCCTCCGTCACCCAAAACTCCATCAGACCTCAGACATCAGACAAAACGCCGTCCTCCGTCACCCAAAACTCCATCAGACCTCAGACATCAGACAAAACTCCGTCCTCCGTCAGGCAAAACTCCATCAGACCTCAGACAAAACGCCGTCCTCCGTCACCCAAAACTCCATCAGACATCAGACATCAGACAAAACTCCGTCCTCCATCAGGCAAAACTCCATCAGACATCAGACATCAGACAAAACGCCGTCCTCCGTCACCCAAAACTCCATCAGACATCAGACATCAGACAAAACTCCGTCCTCCATCAGGCAAAACTCCATCAGACATCAGACATCAGACAAAACTCCGTCCTCCGTCAGGCAAAACTCCATCAGACCTCAGACATCAGCCAAAACTCTGTCCTCCCTCAGACATCAGCCAAAACTCCGTCCTCCCTAACTCAAAATACGCCCTACTACACACACTCTTCACCTCACGGAGCTGCTAGCTGCTGGAGAGGCAAAGGACCTGTGATGACGTCATGACCATGTGACGAGTCACATGTGTGGGAGGGGTCAGATGTGCACAGCAGCTGGTAGAGTGTACAGAACAGTAGCCATCAAATAGAGCTCTGTACTAGAGATGTGTGTGTAACCTGCAGGTAGCAGAGCTGTGTACTGTGTTACAGAGATGTATGTGTAACCTGCATGTAGCAGAGCTGTGTACTGTGTTACAGAGATGTACTTGTAACCTGCAGGTAGCAGAGCTGTGTACTGTGTAGCAGATCTGTATGTGTAACCTGCATGTAGCAGAGCTGTGTACTGTGTAGCAGAGCTGTATGTGTAACCTGCATGTAGCAGAGCTGTGAACTGTGTAGCAGAGCTGTATGTGTAACCTGCATGTAGCAGAGCTGTGTACTGTGTTACAGGGATGTATGTGCAACCTGAAGGTAGCAGTGCTGTGTACTGTGTAGCAGAGATGTGTACTGTGTTACAGAGATGTGTGTGTAACCTGCATGTAGCAGAGCTGTGTACTGTGTATATAGAGCAGTGTGTGTAACAGCATGTAGCAGAGCTGTGTACTGTGTTACAGAGATGTGTGTGTAACCTGCATGTAGAAGTGCTGTGTACTGTGTACTAGAGCTGTATGTGTAACCTGCATGTAGCAGAGCTGTGTACCGTGTTACAGGGATGTATGTGCAACCTGCAGGTAGCAGAGCTGTGTACTGTGTATATAGAGCAGTTTGTCTAACCGCATGTAGCAGAGCTGTGTACTGTGTTACAGAGATGTGTGTGTAACCTGGGAACTATAAAAAAGTGTAAAAAAAACCCATAAATATTCAGATCACCCCCCTTTTCCCAAAATTAAAATAAAAGACACATCATGGGTTTCGCAATGTGTAAAAACGCCCATTGTATAAAAATATATTCCCCATACGGCAAACAGCAAAACAGAAAAAAAAAGAGTCCAAATGTCCGATTCGCCATTTTTGGTCACTTCATTTGCTACAAAAATGTAAATAAAAAGTGATCAAAAAGTCTTAAACACCCCAGAATGGTATCAGTAAAAAGTTCAGATTGCCCCGCAAAAAATGAGCCCCACCCTGCTCTGTACACATAATTACAAAAAAGTTATGGGGCTCAAAATATGGCAACAAAAAAAATCGGATATTTTTATTTTTTTATCACTATTAAAACGCAAGAAAAACTATACATATAAGGTATTGCCGGATTCGATCTGACCTGTAGAATAAAAGTAACCAGTCAGTTTTATCGCACATCGAATGTCGTAAATAAAAATCACGTAAAACTGTGGTGGAATTGCTTTTTTTTTTTCAACAGGAAGAATGGGCAGTTTTACCATCTGAGAAAATAAAGAGCCTCATCCACAACTACCACAAAAGACTTCAAGCTGTCATTGATGTTACAGGGGGCAATACATGGTATTAATAACTGGGGTGTGTAAGCTTCTGATCAGGGTCATTTGGGGAGTTTGTGTTGTGATTATGATTTATAAAGAGTAAACACAGTTGTTTGACATAAATGGCTTCAGCCGACCACTAACCATGAGCGAGAGAAAAGTGTCCGTGTTATCATTCATATTCTCTGCACAATGGCTAAAGGGGTATTCTCATCTTAATGATCACTGGCAAATCTGTTACGGCCACCTCTCCTGTCGAATCCAGCCGGGCCACGCTTGCGCAGAAGACGGAAAATTCTCTCCCGGCTGGGCCGCGCAATGTCCTGAACGCGCATGCCGCCGCGCATGTGCCATGATGACTTCTTCCTGGCCAGTATAGTACAGAGCCGCGAATGCGCACGCCGACTCTGTACTATACAGGCCAGGAATAAGTCACCATGGCACATGCGCGGCGCTGTGCGCGTTCAGGACATTGCGCGGCCCGGCCGGGAGAGAATCTTCAGTCTTCTGCGCAAGCGCGGCACGGCCGGGAGAAAAATACAGGAAGTGAACGTCACGCTCAAGGAAGGTAAGTATGAAAAAGGGAAGATGAGAATACCCCTTTAAGAAATCATAAATTCTGCAAGGGTATGTAAACTTATCAGCACAACTGTAAGTAGCTGTGTGATATAAATCTGTGGAATATGGGAAGCACAAGAGGATGTGCACCATAAATCCCATCTTTGTAAGGCCTCTTGCACATGGTCGCTGTGTGCCTGTGGTCGTATTGTGGACCACATACGGCGGTTCCGCAATACACAGGGCACCAGCCGTGTGCATCCCGCATCCGTGATGTCGACCCATTCACTTGAACGGAACAGAAACACGGATCGGATCCCCACAGAAGCACTACAGAGGGCTTCCGTGGTGTTTCTGGCCATCCCTCTGCACAGCAAAAAAGTAGAACATATTCACGGACCCATTCAAGTTGAATGTGTCTGGATCTGTCCCGGCTGCTGCACGCACGTTGCCCGTGCATTGGGGACTGCAAATTGCTGTCCCCAATGCACGGAATGGACCAACAACGTTCATGTGCAAGAGGCCTAACACTTGTGATCTGTGTGAAGCGGCATATATGCATTCATGTTGCATGTATTTATTAATTAGGGTTACCAATTCTGAGTAACTCAGAGTGACAGGAGATTTACAGAATCAGATTTTTTTTTTTGTCGTCATATTTTGAGCTCTATAACTTTTTGGGAATTATGTGTACAGAGCTGGATGGGGGCTCATTTTTTGCGGGGCAATCTGAACTTTTCACTGATACCATTCTGGGGTGTTTAAGACTTTTTGATCACTTTTTATTTACATTTTTGTAGCAAATGAAGCGACCAAAAACGGCGAATCGGACATTTGGACTCTTTTTTTTTCTTCTGTTTTGCCGTTTGCCGTATGGGGAATATATTTTTATACAATGGGTGTTTTTACACATTGCGACACCCATGATGTGTATTTTTTTAGTTCTTTTATTTTCATTTTGGGAAAAGGGGGGTGATCTGAATTTTTATGTTTTATTTTACACTTTTTTATAGTTCCCAGGTTACACACACATCTCTGTTACACAGTAAAAAGCTCTGCTACATGCGGTTACACACACATCTCTGTAACACAGTACACAGCACTGCTACATGCAGGTTGCACATACATCCCTGTAACACAGTACACAGCCTGCTACATGCAGGTTACACATACAGCTCCGCTACACAGCACACAGCTCTGATACATGCAGATTACACATACAGATCTGCTACACAGTACACAGCTCTGCTACATTCAGGTTACAAATACAGCTCTGCTACACAGCACTGCTACATGAAGGTTACACATACAGCTCTGCTACACAGTACACAGCTCTGCTACATGCAGGTTACACATACAGCTCTGCTACACAGTACACAGCTCTGCTACATGCAGGTTACACATACAGCACTGCTACACAGTACACAGCTCTGCTACCTGCAGGTTACACATACATCTCTGTAACACAGTACACAGCTCTGCTACCTGCAGGTTACACATACATCTCTGTAACACAGTACACAGCTCTGCTACATGCAGGTTACACATACAGCTCTGCTACACAGTACACAGCACTGCTACATGCAGGTTACACATACAGCTCTGCTACACAGTACACAGCACTGCTACATGCAGGTTACACATACAGCACTGCTACACAGTACACAGCTCTGCTACATGCAGGTTACACATACAGCTCTGCTACATGCAGGTTACACATACAGCTCTGCTACACAGTACACAGCTCTGCTACCTGCAGGTTACACATACATCTCTGTAACACAGTACACAGCTCTGCTACATGCAGGTTACACATACAGATCTACTACACAGTACACAGCTCTGCTACCTGCAGGTTACACATACAGATCTGCTACACAGTACACAGCTCTGCTACCTGCAGGTTACACATACAGATCTGCTACCTGCAGATTACACATACATCTCTGTAACACAGTACACAGCTCTGCTACATGCAGGTTACACATACATCTCTGTAACACAGTACACAGCTCTGCTACCAGCAGGTTACACATACAGATCTACTACACAGCACACAGCTCTGCTACCTGCAGGTTACACATACAGATCTGCTACACAGTACACAGCTCTGCTACATGCAGGTTACACATACATCTCTGTAACACAGTACACAGCTCTGCTACCAGCAGGTTACACATACAGATCTGCTACACAGTACACAGCTCTGCTACCTGCAGGTTACACATACAGATCTGCTACCTGCAGGTTACACATACATCTCTGTAACACAGTACACAGCTCTGCTACATGCAGGTTACACACACATCTCTAGTACAGAGCTCTATTTGATGGCTACTGTTCTGTACACTCTACCAGCTGCTGTGCACATCTGACCCCTCCCACACATGTGACTCGTCACATGGTCATGACGTCATCACAGGTCCTTTGCCTCTCCAGCAGCTAGCAGCTCCGTGAGGTGAAGAGTGTGTGTAGTAGGGCGTATTTTGAGTTAGGGAGGACGGAGTTTTGGCTGATGTCTGAGGGAGGACAGCGTTTTGTCTGATGTCTGAGGTCTGATGGAGTTTTGCCTGACGGAGGACGGAGTTTTGTCTGATGTCTGATGGAGTTTTGGGTGACGGAGGACGGAGTTTTGTCTGATGTCTGAGGTCTGATGGAGTTTTGGGTGACGGAGGACGGAGTTTTGTCTGATGTCTGAGGTCTGATGGAGTTTTGCCTGACGGAGGACGGAGTTTTGTCTGATGTCTGAGGTCTGATGGAGTTTTGGGTGACGGAGGACGGAGTTTTGTCTGATGTCTGAGGTAGGGTGACCACATTTCCAAACTGCCATTCAGGGACACCCGCCCCGGCCCCCCCGCACCCATGTCCACTCCCCAAAAAATATGATTTTTGATACTTTAAAAAAAAAATTAAGTCACTTAGTGACAGCGGCGTACTTTGTACTTACGCTGGCAAGTTCATTGCATCGAAGTTATGCTTGAGATTGCTATAAACATAACTGCCTGTGCATTGTTCAGTAATTTGTGATTGTGCCCTGCACACAATCACTGGCTACCTAAAACAGGTCATATTTTTAATGTGTTAGACATCTCTTAAGATCGGCACACTGGGGCGACATACACCAGCAGCGCAGCACACCCTGGACCTTCTACCAGCACTGCCGTATTCCCTGGTGAAGTGGCGAGCACCAGAAGGGCAGTTCCAGCTGGTACAGTGGCACGTGCAATAACTCCCCTGTCGCAGCCACCGCGTTCACAGGCCCGTAGAACCCTTAGTCTCCCAGAGGTGCTGGCAAATCCTAATTGGCAATCCCCTGATTCCGCCGCACCCGTATTGCCCCCTTTCACCGCCCAGTCCCGAGTTCGCGTGGAGACGGCTCATTTAGGATCGGCCCTTCAGTTTTTTGAGCTGTTCTTCACCGCGGATCTCTATGACCTAGTTGTGGCAGAAACCAACACAGTCACACAGAAACGCTACACAGTTTATTACCGCCAATCCGGAAAGCTTCCATGCCCAGCCTTTCCGGTGGAAACCAGTCACAGTTTCCGAGTTTAAAATTTTGTTGGGCCTTCTCCTCAGCATGGGTCTAACTAAAAAAAAATTATTGCGGTCATATTGGTCTAAAGACCCAATACATTACATGCCCATGTTCTCTGCTGCAATGTCTAGGGCGCGTTTTGAGGTCATCATGTGCTTTATGCATTTCGCGGACAATAGCACCTGTCATCCAAGAGGCCACCCTGCTTATGACCGGCTCCACAAAATTCGGCCCCTCATAGACCATTTGTCATCCAGATTTGCAGATGCGTATACCCCTAATCAAAACATCTGCATAGACGAGTCCCTAGTACATTTTACCGGGCGCCTTGGCATAAAACAGTACATCCCCAGCAAGCGCGCCCGGTCAACTGTGCTTCTTGCAGACTCCAGACTAACTCTATAGTCCCCCTGCAGAGTATTACTTAGCCATACACCCACCAAGCGAAAACCTCACCTGCTTCTGCCCTTGTCCTCACCAGATCAAACCACTCAAAAGCCCGTGAAAGCATTACAGCAACCCCCCCTTGCAGAGCATTACAGCAACCCCCCCTTGCAGAGCATTACAGCAACCCCCCCTTGCAGAGCATTACAGCAACCCCCCCCCTTGCAGAGCATTACAGCAACCCCCCCCCCTTGCAGAGCATTACAGCAACCCCCCCCCCTTGCAGAGCATTACAGCAACCCCCCCCTTGCAGAGCATTACAGCAACCCCCCCCTTGCAGAGCATTACAGCAACCCCCCCTTGCAGAGCATTACAGCAACCCCCCCCCCTTGCAGAGCATTACAGCAACCCCCCCCCCTTGCAGAGCATTACAGCAACCCCCCCCTTGCAGAGCATTACAGCAACCCCCCCCTTGCAGAGCATTACAGCAACCCCCCCCTTGCAGAGCATTACAGCAACCCCCCCCTTGCAGAGCATTACAGCACCCCCCCCTTGCAGAGCATTACAGCAACCCCCCCTTGCAGAGCATTACAGCAACTCCCCCTCTTGCAGAGCATTACAGCAACCCCCCCTCTTGCAGAGCATTACAGCAACCCCCCCTCTTGCAGAGCATTACAGCAACCCCCCCCCCTCTTGCAGAGCATTACAGCAACCCCCCCCCCTCTTGCAGAGCATTACAGCAAACCCCCCCCCCCCCCCCCCTCTTGCAGAGCATTACAGCAACCCCCCCTCTTGCAGAGCATTACAGCCACCCTCTCCTAAGCCTCTGGGGGAAATCAACAGTGGTTCTTGCAGACTCCAGACTAACTCTATAGGCCCCCTGCAGAGTATTACTTAGCCATACACCCACCAAGCAAAAACCTCACCTGCTTCTGCCCTTGTCCTCACCAGATCAAACCACTCAAAAGCCCGGGAAATCAACTGTGCTTCTTGCAGACTTCATACTGGCTCCGCCTACTCGAGTCTGGTCACATGGGCATGACATCATCAAAGGTCCTTTAGCTGCCTAGGAAATAGCATCTACCATCACCTCACCGGCCGCCCAAAGGTTTCTATCCGAGTAGGTGATGATTGGACTGTAATGTGTGGTGGTCCTGGAGCCTCAGAGCAATCAGCAGCGGTCGGTGGCTGCGGCTCAGGTCATTCCGGGACACTAAATTGTCCCGGAATGAGGGTGACCGGGACCCGGGACAGACTCTCCAAATGCGGGACTGTCCCGGGCAATCCGGGACATGTGGTCACCTTAGTCTGAGGTCTGATGGAGTTTTGGGTGACGGAGGACGGAGTTTTGTCTGATGTTTGAGGTCTGATGGTGTTTTGGGTGACGGAGGACGGAGTTTTGTCTGATGTCTGAGGTCTGATGGAGTTTTGCCTGATGGAGGACGGAGTTTTGTCTGATGTCTGAGGTCTGATGGAGTTTTGGGTGACGGAGGACGGAGTTTTATCTGATGTCTGAGGGCTGATGGAGTTTTGTCTGACGGAGGACGGAGTTTTGTCTGATGTCTGATGGAGTTTTGGGTGACGGAGGACGGAGTTTTGTCTGATGTCTGAGGGCTGATGGAGTTTTGCCTGACGGAGGATGGAGTTGTGGATGATGTCTGACGATGTCCTAATATGTATGCAGTACCTGTGCCATCCCAGGGTACGACTCGCTCCCAGCATCCACAACATTCACCCAGTGTGCCATCAGGAAAATGTAGCGTCCCTGGCCAAAAGCACTTGTCCATGTGTCAGTTGTTAAGTGGACCTTCCCCATAACTGCATTGGTCAGGGCACGGATGATGTTACAGGACACATGCTGATGTAAGTTGGGGACGGCACACCGGGAAAAATAGTGGCGGCTGGGGACTGAGTAACGAGGGACAGCCAGTGCCATTAGGCTCCAGAAAGCCTCTGTGCCTAAATGGCAACATTTCCAGGGCCAGCAATTTGGAAAGGTGCGCATTTAGTGCTATGGTGCATGGCGGGAGGCATCCGAGCCTGCGTCTTGGACAGAGGATTGGCCAGCACGTAATGCAGGGGAAGAGGAGGCAGTGGTGTGACCCGCAGACACTGGTTGTGGACCCAGGTGTTCGGCCCACCTATTAGGGTGATTTAAAGCCATGTGGCGGATCATGCTGGTGGTGGTGAGGTTGCTAGTGTTCATGCCCCTGCTCATTTTGGTACGGAACAGGTTGCAAATGACAATTCTTTTATCGTCCGCACTTTCCTCAAAAAAAGCATCAGACTGTGGAACACCTACCCCTTAGCAAGGGAGATTACCGCAAAGGGGGTGTTCCGGGGAACAGTTGCGGGCCTGTTTGGTGTGGCCCGCATTCTCCCTTTTGCCACCCCACTGCCTCTTCCAGCCTGTTGCGGTGCTGCGGATCCCTCCCCCTCTGTATTGCTGTCCTCGCTCGGCTTGCCACCTTCCCTGGTTAGGTCAGTGACTTCATAGTCCAGCACCTCCTCTTCCACTTCCTCACTCTGGTCATCCTCCCGACTTGTTGACCTAACAACAACCTCAGTTATTGACAACTTATCTTATCCTCATCATGAACCTCTTGAGACACTAATTGCGGTTGACTTATTGGCAACTGTGTCTCATCATCATCATCCACCTCGTGAAACACTAATTGCCATTCCCCACCATCATTTTCTTCTGACTGTGGATGCCCCAGAGTTTAGGAATCAGGGCACAAGATCTCCTCATGTCCCTCTGCAAGCGGGCTTGGTGAGAAATTAAGGAATGACCATGAAAACAGCTCCTCGGGATATCCGAGTGTGGGATCACTTGTTTGCCAAGACTCTCCATGGTGGGTGGAAGGAGTATCAGAGTGAGGATTCTGTTGACCAGATTCTTGGCTACTGAGACTGGACTTTGTGTAAGACAGAGTGGTGCTTAACCGACTGGAAGCATTATCTGCTGCAATCCAACTGACCACCTGGTCGCACTGGTCTGACTTCGAGAGTGGTGTCCTGCGCCGCCCTGCAAACTGGGACATGAAGCAATCGTGGATGAGTGTGTTTCTTGTGCTCTGGCAGCAGGCACAGTTTCACTGCGCCCAGGGCCACGGCCTCTGCGTGCACCATCAGCAGCACTGCCACTTCCCCGTCCCTTACTGCTCACCTTGCGCATTTTAAATGGTATATATGCTTGCAAGTATGTCACACGTACAGTAGCGCAGGTTTTGTAAGTGTATGCGCAAATAAAGTACACAGAATGTCATAGATATTTTTAGGATGCGCACACGTTATACAGGAGGTATAGCGCAAGTAATGTCTCTGTCACCAGCGGCTAATAAAAAATTACACTGAATGAATGTCACTGATATTTCGGATACGCAAACATTATACAGGAGATGTAGCGCAGGTAATGTAACTGTCCGCAGAGGACACCATCTAGAGAAAAAGTACACTGGATGTCACAGATATTTTTAGGCTGCTCACACTTTAGACAGGAAATGTAGCGCAGATAATGTCACTGTCTGCAGCGGTCAAACAATTGCAAGCTATTTAGCGCAGATTGCGCTAAAAAAAAAAAAATATATATATATATATATATATTGCTGCCAGATACAACTATAGTCCTTAAAAGGACTTTTGGGTCTCTAACAAGTTTTAGCAATTTAGTGCAGGTTGCACAAAAAATATAAATTGTTGCCACACACAATAGTCCTTAAAAGTATAAAAACTAAAATATTGCTATTTCAATCCCTACACTATCTCTTTCTTCTGCTCTCCACAGCTCTCCCTGACTAATGCCTCCTGCACACGAACGTGTGCGCCCCGTGGCCGTGCTGCAGCCCACAAAATGCGGGCCGCAATGCACGAACACCGTCCGTGGGACAGCCGCAGCGGATCACGGACCCATTCACTTTAATGGATCCGCGATCAGGCGGTTCCGCAAAAAGATAGGGCATGTTCTATCTTTTTGCGGAATGGAAGTACGGAGCGAAACCCCATGAAAGCGCTCCGTAGTGCTTCCGTAGGGTTCAATTCCGTGCTTCCGTTCCACACTATTCCGCATCTCCAAATTTGCGGACCCATTGAAGTGAATGCGGTCTGCAATACGGCAACACGAAGTTCGTGTGCAAAAAGCCTAATACTGAGCCGAACCTGTGTCATCGGGTGCTATATAGCACCCGATGACGCGTTCTGGCCAGCCAATCACTGCAATGCCAGCAGCCAACATGGCTACGGCATTTCAGTGAATGGCAGTACTCACCAGTGTGTTTATTGGCTGTGTAGCAGCCATCAAACGTGCAGGGAGGAGACTCGAGCATCGCGCTCGAGCACACGCGGTATTCAGCCGAACACTGAGATGTGCCGAGCATCACGATGCTCAAGCCGAAGTAGTGTTCAGCTGAGCATGCTAGCCCTACACTACCGGGTACTACTAAGATCTCATTATGTGTCCGTCCAGCAGCAGAGAGGAGGGCTTGGGCGACCTCCTGGGAATTGGCCCACTGGAAAATTTCCCTGTAGGGTCTGTGACAAGTTCACCCCTTCTTCAAGGTGCACGTCTGGGTTCCAATACTTCTGTGAATGAGAAAATGCTGTCATTATGTTCAATTTTGTCACACATGTCTATGGCACAAACATACAGCTCACGCTCGTAGACTGAATGATAACTTTTCCTGCCAGAGGCACTTGTCATACAGCAGCCTTCAGCATTGTTATTCACACCTGATAAATCTTATATAAAAGGTCATATAGCGCAATCAGAAATAACAATAATGCGATAATGAAAAGAACACAAAGGACTATTTATAAAGTCTAATCTTTTATAATGCGTGCCGCTACTGATATAATTGCTCCAAATGATATAAAAAGCCTTTTAATTTGGCTCTTGTTCCCAAGCTTTTATTGGCAGAATACGCTTTGCAGGGTATTTAAAAAATATTAGCCATAAATTGTTTATATTGCAACTTAATAGCTATTACTTAAATGTTGGAGGCAATTGTTGAGCTAATCTTGAACCGTTGATCTAATTAAGCATGCATAAGAAGCATAATTATTGAATGAGTCTGGGACACAGTCAACTTGCATTGATTGAAATGATTACAAAAATGGTTTATCCAGCTGTTTTGTGTATTGCACCCTTGATGCCAGACTGTAGGAATATCTATGACTGATGATTGATTCCTATTGTTTTATTACTTCTATCCATTTGATAAGCTTGGACGAGTTGGCATTTATTAAAGCAGATCTGTTGTTAGACTACGGAGCTAAATGTAAGGTGAGGTCCGCTCTAACGTTAGCCAAAATGGCAAAAACTTTTTTCTAAAAAGGCCATTTGGCCAATAGGGCAGTCATAGAATACACTGGACACTGTTTAGGAGTCAGTTGTCTTAGGACAATGGTTGTGGAACTACTGTTCCAACCAAGGGATTTGGCTTTAGACTAAACCTAAGGGCTTTATCCTGGTGGCCACCTGGTTTTCACCATTTAACCCCAATACAGGGATCAGATCGGGGGGCCACCAGGCCACTCACTCTTGGAATAGTCTCCGTGTGATTAGCTGCTGACAGGGGTCAAAGACACTGGTGTATGGCAAAAGAGGGATCAGGCAATACACATAGTCAGGACACAGGCAGAGGTCAGGGCTGGCAGGGTTCGTGCAAATCCATGGAACAGTGTAAACCTCAGAGAAGTCGGCACAGGATCAGTATGGTAAACAGGCACCGGTCAGGTACACAGACAGACAAACAGATAGCTCTTTTATAGGCTCTAGCAAGCTAGAGAGACCTGGCATATCTATTGAGACCTAGGTCAGGCCTGGGTACAGTAAACAGCCCAGCTTACATAGGAGAGCTGATAAGTTCATACAGTAAGTCAAACAGCTGAGCACAGGATAAGAAAGGGGAATTAACCCTTGCAGTGCTTCAGGAAAAAAGTCTCTTCAATACACACACAAGAAGGGACCTTACACAGTTTTCCTGTACTTGGATATTGATGATCATCAATATCAGATTGGTGGGAGTCCAACACCCAGAACCCCTACTTAGAAGCTGTTTTTGGCCTATATTGGGAAGCTGCAGTACATGTACACTAGAAACTACATAGTGAACAAAGGCTTCTGTCCACTGTATAGTTTCTGGCTTCGGTGGCTGCCTAAAACAACTGATCCGTGGACTCACTGATCTGATATTGATAACCTATCCTGAGTCTAGGTCATTAAATGGGTTGGACGGTTTCCTAAACTGATTATCTATCCTTACGATAGCTTATCAATATCAGATAGAAGGGAATCTACCTCCCGGCATCCCCGCTGATCAGCTGTTTGATAAGAACTGTGCCTTCTCATTAAAATGAATGGGGAGCTGCAATTACACCTGCTGTCTGCTGCGATGTCGACAACCAGCAGGTAATCAGTGAAGAGAATGCAGCTCTTGCATGAGGGAGTCAGACCCCTGCCGGTCGACTATTGACCTATCCTATGGATAGGACATAAATGTAAGAAACTAGCCAACCCCTTTAATATCTATGCACTGGAAAACTCCTTCTACTACCGTACAGGCCTAATTTCATATGGAGATCTGTCCACCAGAGTTATCTCCCATAGAAGCAGAGGCAGAATATGGCCAAACACAAAGTGCCTACAGACCCCATGAGGCTTTGTCAACCTACACATACAGAGCTCGTTTTTTAAAGTTCTGAGAGAGACAGCAGTGTCATTGCTGTGCTCTGTGCTTTCCACACTACATTAGATAGATAGTTAGATAGATTATATATATAATACAGATAGTTAGTGGGAGATAGTCAGTGTAGGTTATATCCTGATATAGTGGAGCTGATAGGTTCCAGTGCAGGGTGTTAGGTAGTATGATAGGGATTAGTGTCCATACATACATGCTACAGACATAGTGCTGTGATGTCACAACAATACTTAGTGCACAAATCACTAATATGTAGTCAGACCTGCTAAAGTTGCTTGTGAAGTTGCTTGTATTGCACCAATTATGTGCCGATTAGCGCAATCTCGAATAAATTGGAGCACTCTATCTGCATATAAATCTATTGTAATGTTCTGCCGGGCCAACCATTTTCTCCAGTCTCAGGAAACTTCTAGCAGCTTGG